>NC_139692.1:5906137-6183637 GCF_964106915.1 Podarcis gaigeae
TGGTGTTGATTGCAGTAACCTCAGTGGCACATATTGCTGTAAAGATTCCCAAGCAGATAGTTATGAGGTGGCACTGTCACCAGATGCATGTGAACCTTTCCCTTTCCCTCCCCATCCAGCAGGATGTAGAGGGAAGGACAGATCATTCTTGCTAGAGGGCTGAATAAATTGGCTGCAGAATATATTTTTTTGAAATTAGGCTCAGGTTCATAAATTGCCCATACTTGGTACAGGGCAGCATTTTGTTGGATGATGCTTGTTGGTCCCATGCATTCTATGAGCCATAATTTCTTATTTTTTCCAGAGGTCTATGCCAAAACCAGAAGAGCTGTAATTGCCATATATCTCTACTGCACATTCAAAACCTCCTGTTTCCAGCAGGTGTACTCTCATTAACACTCCATATAAGAAAATCCACATTTTTGCACAGCAAGATACTGGTTTTTATTAATAAGCCTCCTATTTGTATACTTCTCCTTTTTATGAGGCCATTGTGTGAAAGCAAATGAACAGTTATTGCTCTGGGGCTTAGTTTATTCCATAAATAACTGCAGTGGCTGGGAGGATAAATCTTTCCTAAAATACTGTTGTATTGTATAATCATGAAGGCATATGAATATTTTTCACATTAAGAGTAAAGGAAAGCACAGCCTGGATTGACAAGTAATAAGAAAACATACTCAGGGAAGAGGAAGACCTATGCATAAACACATGCAAATATTGCTTGCGTTTGGCATTGACAGTGCAATTACCCAATTTGCAGCAGTTATTAAGCCGCAGCCTGGGTCAATGACATTCAACTCATAGCTGAATCGCAGCCTGTGACTTGTGCCACCTTTTGTGCTGTTCTTCATTTGCCTTTCATAAAAGATCACCAGCTCCACTGGTCTACTGCTGAAGGTCATTGCTGTTGCTCCTACAGTTACAACAAGACCAAAGGTCAATTGTGCAATGAATCATTATCTACCCATGAGGTTCCCTTCTTGTGCCTATATGCAAGATCGTGGACTCAAGCAGCAGAGTAAAGCGTATTATCTGGGTAGATCTTCCCAGAATCACCTGCTTGAGAGGTGAGGCAGATGGATAGCCAGGAAGCCGACTGCAGGTCAGTTTTGATACGGTAGCTGAAACCAAGAGTATGAGATGGAAAGAGGTGGTTAACAAAGAAGAAGGCAACAAATTTATCAACATAGTTTCACTGCAGTGCTTCATATTCCAATAACCTCCTGTATAGAGTACTGCAACATGAACTACCCTCAAAAATTGTTCAGGAGCTGCAACAGGTGCAGAATGATGTAGCTTGGTGTTGTGCAAAACTCCATGAGGTAGGCACATTACTCCAATCCTCAAGTCACCGCCCTGGCTGCCAGTATGGTACTGGGCCTAATTCATGGTGTTTGTGCTAAGATACAAATCCCTAAGAGAACTAGGACCCAAATGCTTGAAGGAGCATCCTCCCCAGTATTTTCTCATCCTTAAATTTTGTTATCTGAAGGAGAGACCCTGATAATGTTGGAGTAGCAAGATGAGCCAGAGGTGATTTGGAACATATTGTAACTTCTATAGATTATTGAGAACTTTTCAATTCACAAGAACAATTCACACTATAGTCATCAGATACAAATCC
This sequence comes from Podarcis gaigeae, assembly GCF_964106915.1. Lineage (NCBI taxonomy): Eukaryota > Metazoa > Chordata > Lepidosauria > Squamata > Lacertidae > Podarcis > Podarcis gaigeae. The sequence goes on from NC_139692.1 coordinate 5,907,765, forward strand.
CAGATACCATATCTGAGTTCCAGGAAATCAATTTTAAGGAGCCCTCAGTCAGCCTATACTAACTTGTTACTCTCCATGTGCTTTGAAATACACTTCCCATCAGTCCTCACCACCATTGTCAGGGCTGATGGGAATTGTAGTCCAAAACAGTGGCAGGCGGGGGGGGGGGTCACCAGCTTGGTGAAGATCAAAAAGCTTATACTTTTCACACAGGGGTTATTTCAAAACATTTGTCTAGACTGCACTGCTCTCCATTTTATTGGAGATTATGCTGAACAGGATACACAGCATGTTATGAACATAATACAGTAGATAGGCATAAGTAGCTCAATGGTTTTGTTAGTGTTGCTGGTCTTAAGCTAAATTGATAGGATGTTCATTCTGGGGGACAAGCCTTTTGAAAGCAATTCCAGTCTGGGTCTGAGACGAAATTGCTCAATCTTATGGTCAAATTTGACTCGACAATTGTGTGATTGCAAGGATCACAACATGTTAGAATGAAAACAGCAGTGGAAAGTGTGTGCTTACATAAGGATAGGACACTGGTGCATGGGGAAAGGGGTTTAACCTTTTACCTCCATGCCGTACTCCTGATTAAAATCCCCCTTTTCTCCCCACATGCCATGGTCCCAATCCTGAAAAGATGCTTGTTTGCTTATATATTTATTTGAAAAATAAATCCTGGTCAGAATCAAAACTTTTATAAGACTAAATGGAATGACCGCTCCCCGCTTAAAACGGTGGGCGCCCTTTGAGTGGACACGTGCAGCCCCTAGATCTGGAGCGGCTCCAACAGCATAGGCTTGGCTTTGCCTTCCCTCAGGTGGGATACCTGGAGGTCTCCGCCTACCTCAGTCAGTTGTCCAATCCCACCTGGGGGAAGCGTTGCCAAGGAGACCAGGCCAGGTAGGGGATGGATTACCTGCCCACACAATAGAGGGAGGATCTTACCTGGGAATCCTCACTTGGCTCCAGAGCTTCTCCCACCCTACCGACCCTCAGTTAATGTCTTATTTTGCAGGTTAACTTTTCTTCACAGGTATGCGGGCGCTGCTACGTTAAGGTCGCTGTTAAAGGGCCGGAAAGGAATTTCCCTACATTGGTAGGTTTCCCCTTTCCCGTAGCAAAACGTCACAACTTTTTTGCGGTGTCAGGCCTTGGGCGGAATCCTTTAGTCCATCTTCCTCTTTGCAGCGGTGATACCAGGGTTCCCCGTTAAAGGGGTTTTCTGAAGGGAGGCTTTGACCGTACGCCGAAAGGTCGTCATTGCTCTCCCCTGCGGCGGCGGCGTAACGGGGGCGGCTATCTCTGCTTGAACATATGTTCTCCAGAGCCGGCCCATCTCCCCCCCACACACACTGGATAACCCTGATGCTCCCTAGGTCCCCAGCTGGGGACTGGGGAGGGAGAACGCCCAATGCCTGAGCCAAGGTCTACCCACATTTGAAATTTAATAAAGTTGTGGCCAATTTAATCCCATAGCACGTTGTCTTGAGTCATTATTCCACATGACGGGGGGACCGCGTGGGATCTGGGGACTCCGCCTGTCCACACAATCCAATTTGATCCCTGGATCACCCATCCCTTCCTGAGGTACTCATCCTTAGTGGTGGTGCTGATGTGCCTTTGGGTTTCTGATATGACAACCTAAACACCTTTTAGCTGCCTATGAATAATGTGTATGTTTTTCACTCACTATTTTGCATGTGAATCACAGCTGAGTCCAAATTTCTTAGGAGACACTTTTGGAAGCACATCTCTCCCCCCTACCCCATCTCTCTTTTCTCATCACTTTCCAGAATTTTCTCTGAATGTTCTCCACTGCTATTTTCCCTCTAAAATGCCATGAAATGATGCTTGTTCTGCTGCATTGCAGAAGATGAAATATGGTGGCCGGGCTACTAACACACGTGCATAATAGAAAAACAATGACCAAGAATCCTTGGAGAGGGATGGTCAGCAAAATAAGGGCCATAGCTCAGTGGTAGACCATCTGTTTTGCATGCAGTAGGTCTCTTGTTCAGTCCCTGGCATCTCCAGGTATTGCTAGGAATGTGCCAAGCCTGAAACCATGAAAAGCCATTGCAAGTCAGCCTACACAATACTTAGCAAGGTAGACAAATTGTCTGACTCGGTATATCCAATGTCACTGCTCAGGATGAGCCACACCTGCGCTAAGCTGCTGGGGAATTCTCCTTCCTCCCGGAGAAATTCAGTGAAATTGCCCTTCCAATTTCTTTGCCCACAAATATGGTGAAGAAATTTGAATGACTACTGACACACAACTGCAATGTGAGTGTTGACAGCTGAGAAAGCAAAGTCATGGAAGGAGAAAGAAAAATCAAGAAATATCACAGCACAATATCATAACATAACACTCCCCACCCAACTCACAGGAGTGTCATATGTTTTGCAGTCCATTTTCTTCTCCTTTTATTATTATTGTATTGTATTGTATTATTATTGTATTGTATTACTATTGTTATTAGGGATGCGGGTGGCGTTGTGGGTAAAAACCTCAGCGCCTAGGACTTGCCGGTCGCATGGTCGGCGGTTCGAATCCCCACGGCGGGGTGCACTTCCGTCGTTCGGTCCCAGCGCCTGCCTACCTAGCAGTTTGAAAGCACCCCCGGGTGCAAGTAGATAAGTAAAGGTAAAGGTACCCCTGCCCGTACAGGCCAGTCTTGACAGACTCTGGGGTTGTGCGCCCATCTCACTCAAGAGGCCAGGAGCCAGCGCTGTCCGGAGACACTACCGGGTCACGTGGCCAGCGTGTCATCGCTGCTCTGGCGAGCCAGAGCTGCACACGGAAACGCTGTTTACCTTCCCGCTAGAAAGCGGTCCCTATTTATCTACTTGCACCCGGAGATGCTTTCGAACTGCTAGGTTGGCAGGCGCTGGGACTGAGCAGCGGGAGCGCACCCCGCCGCAGGGATTCGAACCGCCGACCTTTCGATCGGCAAGTCCTAGGCGCTGAGGCTTTAACCCACAGCGCCACCTGCGTCCCATAAGTAGATAAATAGGGACCGCTTTATAGCGGGAAGGTAAATGGTGTTTCCGTGTGCTGCGCTGGCTCGCCAGATGCAGCTTGTCACGCTGGCCACGTGACCCGGAAGTGTCTGCGGACAGCGCTGGCTCCCGGCCTCTAGAGTGAGATGAGCGCACAACCCTAGAGTCTGTCAAGACTGGCCCGTACGGGCAGAGGTACCTTTGCCTTTACCTTTTACTATTGTTATTAGCAGCAGCAGCAGCAATGGCAGCAACAACACATCTCTGTCTGAAAATGTGAATTCAGGACAGGCAGCGAGAGGAAATCCAATTCCAAATATAGAGCTCCTGCAAACAAACTGCTGCTAGGTACTGTAGATGCTGTTCTGTACGCCACGAGATTGCTTACATGTTAAGTCATTTTGTGTGAAGGTTATGGAGGGAGCAGAGCTAATGATAGAGACATCCTCCCCTTGGGACCCATTGATTTTCATATTAGGATGGGTGGAACATTCCCAAGGACTATCAAGTACAGACAGACTCACACATACACAAAATGCTCCTCCTGAGAGGAAACATTGATTGCTGAGAACATGATCACACAAAAGACTGAATTTTCTGCTGCTTAGAATAGAATAGAGAGAAATAAAGGAAAGGGGACCGAGTGGATTACCTGTATTCCATCACTTTATTGTTCAGGAGAGCCATTTCATTCTCTCTTCACTGCTTCCTGAATAACAGTTTAACAAGGAGAATTTCTAAAATAGAATCTGAAGATGAAGCGGGTGCAACACGTTGCCGTTTTCAGCTTCCCCACAATTTACATTTGCATCTTTCCTAGGTTGACCACATGCAAAAGAAGGCAGGATTCCTGCACTTTGAATGGTTGGGTAGAAAAGGGAATTTCAGTAGAGATACAGTAACTTGCCATGGCCACTCTAATCTTCCCACATCTGCATGGATACATGACTGCCCAAAAAGTAAGAAAGAGGACAAGAAATACAGTCCTCCACAATGAATTGAAAATGTTATTAACAAACACAGAGTAAACAACATTATAATAGAAAGAGACCTGTATTACAGCAATCAGAAAAATCTTAGAGCAATACATTGTTTTCCTTTATAAGAATTTCATACAACCAGTCTTTGTATCTCAATAATCAATAAACCCAGACAATTTCCCCCACTATACTACTATAAAACCATTTCTTCCAACTATAGGGGGACTGAAGAAGTTTTGGACTTCCAAATTTTGCTGAGCTCCAATTCCCATTAGCCCCAGTTAGCATGACAAGTGGCATGGGATGACGGGACTTATAGTCGAACAACATCTGGAGGGCCAAAGTTTCCCCATTGCTGATATTCAGCATTTGTTGGTGGCCCCCAAATGCAGTGAGGTATCAGTGAGAGGAAGGGTGGGAAGGATGAATAGAAGCTGATGCAGTGTAGTGAGAAAGGGGAGGGAAAGACTGAACTTAAATAATATCAAATAAAAAGAGTGATGTCCTAGGTTGAAAATGAAAATGCCTAAACACACTCTTGGAGGAAGGCCTCCACTGGGTATTTTTCTAAAGTAAAACGATCTTCTGGTATTCTGAGGACAACTGAGACCTTAGGTAAGTAAGAGCTGACAACATTATTTTATAATTGGGGCCTAACTTTTCTTGCCAATGGCAAACCCTCCAAGTGTCCTATTTTCCAGGGACAGTCGCGGATTTACAGAAGGCATCCCAGTTTCTGATTTGGTCCTGGAATGTCCTGCTTTTCCTTAGGACATCCCTATCTTCATCAGATAAATATTGGAGGATATTGGAGGATATCCCTATTTTCATTGGATAAATATGAGTATGGAGTTATCTGACCCTTGAGTCATCAGAAGGCAGCCCTGTATAGGGAAGTTTTTAATTGTTTAATGTTTTATAATGTTTAGATCTGTTGGAATCTGCCCAGAGTGGCTGGGGCAAGCCAGTCACATGGGCAAAGTACAAATAGTATCATCAACTGCCGCATTAAGCAGTTGGTCCCTTACCTTTCCCGCCCTGATCTGGCCACAGTGATCCATGTGACGGTCACCTCTAGGCTTGACTACTGTAATTCGCTCTATGCAGGGCTGCCCTTGAAAATGTCCCAGAAACTCCAGCAAGTGCAGAATGCTGCAGTGAGGTTGCTGACGGGGTCTCTGCCATGGGAGCATATTCACCCAGTGCTTTACCAGTTGCACTGGCTCCTAGTGGAATATCGGGTCAGGTTTAAGGTGCTGGTTTTGACCTTTAAAGCCCTTTGTGACTTAGGGTCCTCGTATCTACGGGGCTGCCTCTCCTGGAATGCCTCGCAGAGGACCTTGAGGTCCATGAATAACTATAGTTTAGAGGTCCCGGGCCCTAAGGAAGTTAGATTATCCTCCACCAGGACCAGGACCTTCTCAGTGGTGGCTCCGACCTGGTGGAATGCTCTGTCCCATGAGACCAGGGCCCTGCAGGATTTAATTTCCTTCCGCAGGACCTGTAAGACAGAGCTATTCTGCCTGGCTTTCAATTTGAACTTAGCCTGATCTTTTATTCCCCTTCCTTCCCTCCCCCTCCCCTCTTTATGAAGATTACCCACTCTGGGATCCCACAGCTAATTCTTTCCTGGTCTCTTCACTGACCCAAATAGGACTAACTTAGCCAGCTAGCCCTGGTAATCATCTAATGTTTATTGGATGGATTTCCCCCCTAAATTTATTTTTAATTCTGAATTTATTGTTATTCACATTTTATACTGTATTTTATGCTGTTTTTTTTTTTTTTTTTGCATCAATTAAGTGTTTTAAATTTGTTGTTAGCCGCCCTGAGCCTGGTTTTAGTTAAAGATTAATTGTTTACAAGCTGGAAACATTTCTTGCAACAAAATTAAATATACGGTAGCTAATAAAAAAAACCCAAGGTGTCAACTGAGATTGATGGGGGGGGGGGGCCTTTCTGGCCCTGTCAACCAGCAGCCCAAGTAGCTCAGTGAGGCTCTAATCTGTAGGTGGGTGGGAAGTTCTCGGGGCAAAATAGCCTGGATCCCTAATGGCCAGGGTCTTTTAAAGGGCACAACCCATGCTTTTGCTTGTGAGATCTCTCAGGATGATCCCATTCTGCAAGATTTTATGAGAGCCAACAGGGAGACATGACTCCCATCTCCCCACTGCTTTCTGGGCCAAGATCACCAGACAAAGCTGCTCCACATGCAATCATGGCTGGAACAAGGCTAGTCTATACTGCTGACCCTGTGCCTCCTTAAAAAATGCTTCAGACACCTAGCCCTGCTTTTCTAGTAATAAAGTGGATTCTTCACTTCCCTCAGAGCAATCACACTTCATTCTTTTGAATCACTGAAGACTGATCTCACTTCTAATCCTCCATGGTTTTTATCATCCCCACCCCCTCCATGGTCATGCTCTTGTCTTCATTCCTCCTGAGCAGCTCTCTAGAAGTTGATAGCTCTTAAACTACATTCCATTGGCAAAGGAGAGAAAAGCCTAGTTCACAGTTTATCATTTTTGTTTTAAAAAAGAAGCTTCTCCATATTAGATTTATCTGCAGTATTAAATCTCTCTTTGTTTTAATTAGTTCTGCCAAGTGATTCATGACATTTCATGACAATAATAGCAGCTCTGGGTATCTTCTTTTTTCTTATTTAATCATTCTTCAGAGAAGTTTGGTCTGCAATGCATGGCTTTTAAGAACTCTGTGCTGATGTAAAAATGTTAATTTGCAAAATGAAAGTCGCTCCACTTCATCCTTTGCCAGACAGGTCTCCCTCATGGCAAATCTACAGCTGTTAGGTGTCCTCTGAGGGGAGATGGGCTTTTGGCAAATATTTAGATTTATGACGGTTCAAAAGACAATTTAAACCTGCATAATTAATTTTCATTAGAATTGATATGATGGATTTCATTTGTTTGGTAAATCATGATAATATACTGTAACTGCTTCAGCTCAAAGACAGCAATCATATGTTAAGAGGATATAGTGGAACAACGTCATGTGGCTGGTTCATTACTAAGATTGTAATTCTGGCAATTGGCAGTTCATTTATATATTTATTCAGGTAACAATTTAAATCACGCCCTTCATGTTTTTGGATGGCAGTATCAGAAGGATCACATATTCCCATATTCTTGCCTTGAGATCATTATCAAAGGCCCTTCTGTGTGTGCCCTTGTGCAACCTGGGACACAAATATCTGAGAGAATAGCTGATTACATGCAGACCTGCCCATTTCCTTCAAATCTGTAGTCAAGGCCCTTCTGGTGATGTTTGCACAGACAAAAATATGTAGCTAGTGGGCTTGGGAAAGGGCCTTTTTTGTGATGGCTCCACATCAGACAGGTTGAAGGTTGGTCTCCCAGAAAAGGACATTCTCAATGGCAGCCCCTAAGTTGCGGAACTCCCTCCCTTCAGAGGTGTGTCTGGCACCTTCATTATACAACTTTGAACCTCTTTGCCCTTGTTGTTGTTGTTTAGTCGTTTAGTTGTGTCCGACTCTTCGTGACCCCATGGACCAGAGCACGCCAGGCACTCCTGTCTTCCACTGCCTCCCACAGTTTGGTCAAACTCATGCTGGTAGCTTTGAGAACACTGGCCAACCATCTCGTCCTCTGTAGTCCCCTTCTCCTTGGGCCCTCCATTTTTCCCAACATCAGGGTCTTTTCCAGGCAGTCTTCTCTTCTCAAGAGGTGGCCAAAGTATTGGAGCCTCAGGTTCAGGATCTGTCCTTCCAGTGAGCACTCAGGGCTGATTTCCTTCAGAATGGAGAGGTTTGATCTTCTTGCAGTCCATGGGACTCTCAAGATTCTCCTCCAGCACCATAATTCAAAAGCATCAATTCTTTGGTGATCGGCCTTCTTTAGCCTTTGCCAAATTGAGGCGTATATTTTCAGGACCCACCTTACTTTTGTAACTGTAAATTGTTTTAAACTGATTTTAGTATTGTGCTGTAATGTTGCATTTTTTTGGATGAAGGGTGGCTAACAAATTAAATCATCACAATTAGCACCATCATCATATGTGGAAATCCCTCCCCACTGAGATGTGTCTAGCCTCTGCGTTATAACATTTTAGAAAAAAGATCATTACAAAGAGGTGGTGAGGAAGAATTATTGGTTTTTACAGTCAGAGTTTTATGGAATTGATGCATAATATAAGGCTGCCTCTTTCTCTGCTGTCTTGGAGTTATGCAACTGTCTATTGTTTCATATTTTTATTGATGCAAACGGCTCTAGGGATTATTGGAGACGAAAAAATATAATGTAATATAGAAATAACATTTAAATAAATAGATAAAGTAGGTGGCCACAAGAAAAATGGCCTCACCATGGTAGCTTCTCACTTGTGGAATGCCCTCACTAGATATGCTATATTACATTTTCAGTACAAAATAATTTATTTTCACAGGGTTTTTATTTTTAAAAAACCCACATTTATTTATTTAGATTTCTATGCCACCCTGATCATCCAGTGTGATGGACAGGCCTTGGCTCTGCCTCCTTCAGACCCAACAGCCACTGAGAACTGGGAAATAGATCAGCCTGTCAGGAGAGAGCGCACCAGAGAGGGAGACATTTAAGTCAAAGGCTGGCTGCTGAGAGTTGGATAGGGACAGGGACTCTCTGAGAGAGGGCAGGCAAGGATTGACTGTGGTTTTTAGACTTAGGAACTTTCTGTCTAGGTGGGCAGAAGGGGTCTCTGGCTATCCTATCTCAGCAGAGCAGATACGTGTTGTCTCTTAGAGGAATCAGATTTTGAAGTAGTTCTCATTCAGGCTTAAAGACGGTCTGGGTACACAAGGTTCAGTCTACCTGAGGGTAAGGCTGAGAGTATAGGAAAGGTTGGAAGGGCTTTAGGGATAGTGTAAACCTATAAAATTGTGGCCAATACCGTTGTTATTTGTCTTGTTCAACATGAATTGCCCCCTCCTCCTAATTGTGTGTGCTTCTCACAATTGGGCATATAATTCAGAGAGATCAGGAAGAAAGCTGGTGAGACATATGCACGAATGGGGCGTAGCTTAAATCACCTTTGGGACAGATGCAAAAACCCAGGAGGATGTAATAAATTTGATTGGGCTGGAGTAGTTTTATAAGAATATTCCCTAAGATGTGAGATGGGTAGCCGATGATAAAAAGCCCCAAACTGTAGCTCATGTTGCTCAAACAATGAACAGCAATAACAGAGAGCTAGTAGGTTTTATCTCAGATTCTACCTCTGGGGCTGAGATCACTGTCATAAAACTTGAGTTGACCAATATACAAGGTCAAAAATAGTTAATTTAGGGGTTTGGTGGTGTGAGTTTTGAAGTCCCTGGGGCAGAAATACCGGTAGGTATGAACAGTGGATTGGAAGGTAGCAGTCTGGCATGATACCACAGCACAGATTTTATAGGGGAATGAATTTACTCAGTAGCTGAAACAGTTACAGATAGGTAGCTGTGTTGGTCTGCCATAATCAAAACAAAAAAAATTCCTTCCAGTAGCACCTTAAAGACCAACTAAGTCAGTTCTTGGTATGAGCTTTCGTGTGCATGCACACTTCTTTGAAACCTTGAAACTAAATGCTGTGCCTAAGCATTGTTATGGCACCCCAGCATGAGCCTGAGGGTTCTATTGATACTCTATTTAATATGTAAAATGTGCATTTGTGTTTTTTTATAAAAAAACCCCCACCAAAATAATAAAATAGCAGACAGAGGCGGCTGTTTCCATTTTACATGTCTTTAAATTACATCAGCTATAATTCCTCCCATAGATTTGCTCTTCTGTAGCATAAATTAGTTGTTCACTTAGCCTCTTTCTCCTCCATTCAGAGTTTTGTGCATCATTTGTTCTTACTAATGTGAAATTGTCTCAAGGCAACCAGAAGTCAGACTGTAAGATCATCCCATACATTTAGAACAGTTTCTTCCCTCTAATTACTATTAGCAATTACTCCATTTGGAATACGGGTGAAAAGGTTAATGATTAACAACACATGACTGTCACTGATTAAAGTGAAGCATATCTATGTTGCTGGGTGGCAAATTTGCAGGACCCTCATTTTTTTTGGCATGTTGATCGCACATTTCTCCTAAAGATAATTCATAGAGGCTCACATTGATCTGGTGACTTGATATTTCATTTTTGAATGTTAAGTAGTTTGTGTGCAGTCCTGATTTGCTCTCCCAGTGGGCGAGTGTTGCATTTGCCACAGTTGAGGGCAGCAATGCTTCTGAATATCGGTTGCAAGAAGGGGAGAGTGCCATTGTGTTCAAATTCTACTTGTGGGTTTCCTACAGGCATCTGGTTGGCCACTGTGAGAAAGTGTGTTCTCCCTAAAATGAGAGCACGTGTTGCGGTGGGGGCTGCCAGGCCGATCCTCTGTTGACAGGCAGGTTAAATGGTTATTGCCTGAAGCAACGACTGGATGACTGGGTTGTTGGGGCAAATTGTATGTAGCAAATTGGGTGGGTGGGACCATAGTCTTTTAATATTGGGGCACTCTGGTTTTCCTTTCTCTTTTGCAGAGTGCATCGGATCACCTGCCCGCCCGCCCTCTTTTCCGGTTGACCTTGCTTTGCCTGTCATGGGGTCATCTGCCATTGGGGCAGGGGCCTAGTAGGAATTTCGCCATTTGGCTGATTGGCTGCTGCCATTTGGTTTTTGCCTACTACTTAGCAATTTGTCACAACTTGTAAGGTTGCGGTTAGGCATTGATTGTAAAGACTGGTGGTGGAGGGGTCAGGATAGGCTGGGTCTGCCCCTCCAATGGTGCTGGATGGGAATTCCGTTAAAGGAACGCTGGAGCTTGCCATGATTTCGTCCAATCCCTGAAATGGGACCAGGGCCGGCAAGCCTTGGGGAGCTGGTTGGGTGAGCGGCAAGGGACTGACACTCAGCTCAACTGATCCCCAACATTGTCTTTCCCTTCACTGGCTTCCGATGGAGTTTGGAATGTCAGTTCTGTCCCAGGCGGGGGGACAGATAGTCATAACCAATGTCTAAGCAACCACTCACAGATTTTGTATTTTAATAAAGTTGTGGCCAAAATAGTGCCCAAAAACCTTAAACTAAATTTACGTATGATTTGTGAATTATTTTGAGGGGTGGCTTGGGGACCTACACACGCAACAGGATGCTGGACTACGTGGGCCATTGGCCTCATCTAGCCACCTGTTAATGATCATTAGGATGGAATCATAGAATTGTTCTTATGTTCTTATGAATGGAGCTGAATTTATTTCCCACCTCTAGTATTCAGGCCTGGCAACTGACATCCTAGTGCCAGATTAGGGCTCCTAACTGCTAACATCTGCCCCGAGTCCTGTGTCTGAAATTTTATTTTCTCACAGTGCTCAGGGCACTCTAGGCCATTGGGAGAAATTAAAACAGCATCCCTGTCCACTTTTGGAGTGCTGCTTTTGCCACCTCTCTTTTACCCGTAGGAGGATCATCAGTGTACAACAGGGACCACCAGCAGGCACTTTGCCCATGGCCTCCTCATATTCCACAGGAACACGTTGCTTGCTGTGTACTGGCCCTCCAGGCTTCTCATACCAGGAATTGGCTGAGACAGCTTTTGGGCACTATGCTTTTTGTTTCAGTTCCACATTACAAGCAGCAGCCTGCTCCATATTTCCTTTCCGTCCTCTGTAACCCTTTTTGTATCAAATGTGCTTTAGTTTACACATCTTATGCGTGGCCTCCTCTTCAAGATGTTTATTGGGGTCATACCCTGTTCTCACCCTCATTCCTTGTTGTCGTCCCCCCACCCCAAGTCACCCTCTTCTCTCTTTCAGCATCATCTTCTGCCCTACCCATCCAGTGGCCTGCCTCTCTCTCTCTCTCTCTCTCTCTCTCTCTCTCTCTCTCTCTCCCTCTCTCTTTCTCTCTCTCTCTCATTTGAACTCTTGCAAAGGATTGCTGAAATTGGGCCAAAGCCCACATACCTCACAGGGTTGTTGTGGACATGAAATGGGGAAGAGAAGTACAAAAGTACAGTGGTACCTTGGTTTACAAACATAATCCATTCTGGAGGTCCGTTTGTAAACCAAAACAGGTTGTAACCCAAGGTGCGCTTTCGCTAATAGTGCCTCCAATTTTTTTTTGTTAATAATCCAAAAAAATGGGTTGTAATCTAAAAAAGCTTGCAAACTGGGACACGCACTTTGGGGTTTGACGTGTTTGTAATCCAAAACGTATGCAAACCAAGATGTATGCAAACCAAGGTACCACTGTACCGTTTGCACCATCCTGTGGTCATTGGAAGAATGGGGTATAAATGCATTAATACAGTATGTAAAATCCTCTAGGGCCACCCCACCCCCACCCCCATTACATTTTCAGTAACCAATCACATGATACCAGTTAATCTAAACAGTATGATTATAACACAGGAGACATACGGTATGGCAGCACCCATGCTCTGAACGCCTTCTATCAACATCAGGAAGACATCCTCCCTATACTTAACAAAACAAAACTATTATTGTTATTTCAGCAAGCCTGTCCAGACATATAATTTAGTTGTGAATAGTTGCTTTTAATATCTTCTTATTTTGAAATGTGCTCTTTCTTATCATCATGAAATTGTTTAGTTTTTCCCCTAAATAAATAAATAAATTATTGCCCTGGTAAATTCTTTCCTTAAGTCACATAAGCAACTCACTTTGCAGAGCTAATTGATATACAACAGTCATAAATATTTGTATTTTTATGTGTGCATCTAACATCAAGGGGGGGGGGATGTTCTTTCTGTGCCATGAAACAGAATGTGTTGGACCTTGTCCAGTTGAAGCCAAGTTAGCATGAAATGCATTTTTTGTTATTAGCATTATTGGATGGTGTGTTTTTTTATTAGTTGTCTTGATGAAAAAGTCAAAAAGAAGATTAACTGTTGCATTGCATCAAGAGGAAGGACACTCGCAAGTCTATCCAGCTAAATTGGAAAGAATGGAGACCCACCTTGGGCAGAAATCGCCTTGAGTTTCCCCATCACTCAAGCCAATGGCAAGTAAGAATGCCATATGTTTAATAATATGCTGAATGCCCTTGCCAGCACAAATACATGTCTCTATTGCTGTGTCATTTCTCAAATGACACTTAATTACAATAGCATTCAAAGTCCAGGTTACATAGTAATCTGTTTTGTGGTATATAAAATACACCAGGTAATGGCCCTGAATACCACAGGAGGACAAAATGTCAAAAACACTTCCCCAGCTGAGCAATCAGTGATTCACAAAACCTCTGATTATATAGAAATCTGACAGTAAAATCAACAAACAAATTGGCCATTTGTTCAGTTCTCTTAAGCAGGGGCTGTTTCCGAAACATACATGCAACATCTCTTCAAAAGAAGTAGAGCAGAGAATATAATGTAAAATAAGTATGCCATCTATTTCCTGCTGAACAGAAAAGGTTGTGCTGAGTGGTACACTTAGTTCTCCATTGAGTATATTTGTGCTAAAAAAAAGGATGCAAGGCACAGAAATATATATATATATATATGAATGACACAGTCTAAAAATATGCACACACAAACATGCAGAATGCCGCCATATTGGGTATAAGAATTATCTGAGAAATGTTGGAGGGTATGGTAGGATATCCCTATTTTCATTAGAGAAATATTGGAGGATATAGGATTATCTGACACACACACCCCAAGCCGTCTGAAGGCAGCCCTATATAGGGAAGATTTTTAAATATTTAATGTTTTATTGTGTTTTTATATATGTTGGAAGCTGCTCAGAGTGGCTGGAACAACCCAGTAAGATTTGTGGGGTGTAAATAGTAAAATTATCATCATGGATAATTTTCATATTATCATTATGTTCCTATTTTCCTCAGAAAAATGTTGGAGGGTATGAAATTTGCATGAAACCTTTCTGAAGGGTGTTTAAAAACTCACTTATTAATATATTTCTCTCAAAATGTGCACTCTAAATGCACTTTATCTCGCATTACCTCCCATCAAAATATTTTAAACCTCTTTCTTTCTTTTTTTCTTTTTAGCCATGGGTTGCATCGTAAAATTCTGGAAAGTGCCAATCCTGTGTGAAACTGATTTCTGCGTCTCATGTAATTCTAGGAGGCATGGATAAGGTCAATTTGTACTGAATCAAAAAGGAGGAAATTCCTCAGGCATCCTTGCTTTTTGCCCAGTTCAGTATTCAGACATATTTCACTTCACTTCACATTTCACTCTGAATTGCCTCTCATTCAGTCTGTAGCAGAGTGTCATTCAGCTCCCAATGAAGGCTCCAATATTCATCTTTCCAATTTTTTAACTTGCGCAGTTTTAAATTCCATTTCTGTCAAACTGGATTCTTTTTTTAAAAAAAGAAAACCCTCAAAACATTGCCATTGTGACTATCATTCTTAATATTCATGACATGGTTACTGGCTGTCTGAAAATGATTGATCTTGTCAGGAGACTTGGTCCCTTTTCAAACCATACCAGCCTCTGTAAAACTGATGAATTAAACTAAGAGGACATCTCCTGACATTTGTAGCTCTCGACAAATGCTAGGCTGAAGTTTTTTTTTTTTTTTGGCTGGGGGAAAAAATGCCACCACATGGAGGGATCAATTTTTAACCATGACTTGGAAATGTTCATTTTCAGCTTCTGCCCAGGATACAGTTAAATATTTATTTCACCTTGCTAAGGGCACTTTCGGAAGAAGAAGAAAATCTGCATAATATTGGTGTGATCTTTGCAAACAGTTTGCTGTTGGGTTGATCTTCTATGGAGGTATCTTTTAAAAAATATATATTTTTAATATATATATATAGTTTTTGGCTTCTTGAAGGAGCCTCCTGTAAGACTGCAAAATGCATTTGTGAACCCTAATAATTGAGGAAGGAGGGCTGTTTTAGCAGCATTAAGTGTTGGCTTGCTATTCTGTTGAACTTGTTTGTATTGAATGGGATTACATTTGGGAGCTAGTAGTTATAAACTATGGGTTTGCATCTCGCCCAACCTATAGAACCATCAAATTGTAAAGAGACACCAATGGTCATCTAGTCCAACCCCCTGCAATTCTGGAATCACAACTTTGGTTCAGATCCCAGTTTAATTTAGATCAAACCAACTGATTTGAATCAGAATTAGAAGTGGAATCCTGATTTGGAAAAATCACCCTTTACTCTCTATTATGGGGATTCTAAAACAAAATTGGATGCAATTTAAACACATAGTAGGCCTTTCTGAGTAGATGTAGCCTGCCCAGTTACAGACAAATTAGTCCAGAGCTTCATCACAACTTTTATCATATTTACACCCCATGTTTCTTCCATGATGGTGCTCAAGGTGACTTGAGATACATCAGAGTTCTTGACTTTTGTGTTCGTTCTTTCAAAGTTGTGGCAGTGTGTTTGCTGTATGCAAGAAGCAAGCAATCACAACACACACACAAACACATTTTTGAGTTTAACAATTTCCTTTAGAAAGATCCTGATGATTTCCCCTTTTAAGAGAAGTATGGGTAAAAAAGAAGGGGGGAAAGACTCTAACCTGAGTCAAAATGAATAACAACTAGGAGCAGTTAAAAAAAAATCCCCTCCACCTAAATTCATACACTGTCACCCTTAGATGTTGGATGTCATGATGGCTAATAGGAACACAGGAAGCAGTCATGTGCTGAGTCAGACCCTTGGTATATCTAGCTCAGTATTGCCTATGCTGGTTGACAGCATCTCTCCAGGTTTCAGACATTCCCAGCCCTACCTGGAGGTGCTAGAGATTTAATCTGGAACCTTCCGCATGCAAAGCAGATGCTCTACCACTGAAATACAGCCCTTACCCAGGTGTTCTTCAGTTGTATTTGCA
The DNA here is from genome assembly GCF_964106915.1 of Podarcis gaigeae. Taxonomy (NCBI): domain Eukaryota; kingdom Metazoa; phylum Chordata; class Lepidosauria; order Squamata; family Lacertidae; genus Podarcis; species Podarcis gaigeae. Next base: position 5,923,586 of record NC_139692.1, read on the forward strand.
GGAAGACACTGTCAGGAGCTCAGCCTACACTCGAGTAGGACTGTGGCAGAGACACATGCCCAACTGGCATGTTCTCTCCCTCCTGGTCCTTCATTTGGGAGCTTCAAAAGCTTTCTTCTGCCCGAACTTCACAGCGACCGATGCCAACAGACACTGGTACACTTAGGGATCCGCAGTCTGTGCAGTTCACATGACAGACCTCAGCAACTCAGCATTTTGGCTAATCAACTTTATTTACATATAAACACACACAGAGCACTGCAACATGGCTCCCTCTCTGTCTAGCATCGGACAGCAAAGAGAAAAGAGAAAAGGACAATATTCCCTCTTCACGGAACACAGTAACACAAACATCCTGTCTCCATCACTTCCCACTCTGTGGAATCAAAACATATACCACCATGTGAAAGACAACAATCTCTTGACTGCAATCATGGAGCAGGAATTCTAACAGACACATGGTTCCAAGAATAAGGGTAACTAATTTGGGAGTTATGAATAAAACCCTTTGATGTTGTGCTGCATATCCTTTGCATGATCTGCTGGGCTTTTGATGGGATTGGTGTACATTTAAGGGTAAAACCAGTAGCTTTTACCTAGAGTTGGAAGAACTGAGCCAGAGCTATGTACAGCAGACTTTAAGGGCTCATGCATCCTGTCTTTTAATGTGGATGCAGATTTCCCCATTATCAGGGATACTCCAAGAAGGAGAGGGTATAAGAAAATCTGGACTGAGGGAGGAGAAATTGTAGGAAGGCAGTGGTTCAGAAGAGAACATCATATGGACAATGGAGAAACTGTAGAGTTACATGAAGCTTACTGCCCACACTAAACATCAGCAGCAATAGCATGGATGAGTCCTAAGGCCTGATTTAAAAGTTCCATTCTAGCTATCATTGCATTCAGAATGTCCTTCCCTACAGTTAGGAACAATGTTTAAATGTCTCTGTTATATATGTCAAATCCAAAACATAGGATGTTCAAATGCCAGCATCAGCTGCCTTAAAGGCTATGCAATGCTGGCATGAGGGGAGAATCACAGTCCCTGCACGTGTTTGGAATGAGGCTTCCTCCCTCTGTGTGAATCAGCTGCATGGGGAAGGAGGCGGGGGCTTCTCAGCAGCATCTACAGGTGGTAAATGCCATTTCAATTAGCTGTAACTCCAGAGGGAGACCATATGGAGTGGAGCAGCAGCAAGAGTAATGAGATTTTGGTGACAGGGTAGTATGTCTTTTTTTCTTTCTCTTCCCTCACCCCCCCCCCCCAGCGTAAAATGTTGCTGGGGGGAAATGAAGAGATGTTTAAAAAAAGGCGGGTGGAACCAAACTTAAACTTATTGGTGAGTGTTCCTAAGCAAGAGAGCACTGCAGAGACAATACAGAATTGTATACCTGGGCATATGATTGTTTTATTGTAAAAAGTTTTGGCCATCTCATGTAGGGCTGTTTCACAATGTATTCTTTTCATGGGTACATTTTGCAGACTCACTCTCCATCTGCTAAAAGTGTAATATTTATGGGGCATCCACACTTTATAAACCAACCAACCACATATACAGTACATGACTTTGGGGCACACTGGGACTAATCACAGTATCTCTCTACCACTGGGGTGAAAAGATGAGCTATATGTGATTTAATTGCTACTGTTCGTATGCGTGTCTACTCAAAATAAAGCCCAACTGAGCCCAATGCATCTTTCTCCCATGTAAGTGGGTCTAGGACTGCAGTCTTAGAGAGCAATCCTAGCATATGCACATAACCATCATTTGGGAGCTTCATCAGCCTAGCATGGCTTTATGGGGGGCGGGTAGGTCCACCGCCACACCTATTGTCCTGCCACATTGGCTGAGGAAAGTGGGAGAGGGCATACAGGTTGGGCATATTTTGGGCCCAATGTCATCATGTGAGAATAGAGGCTTTGGCTCAGAATCCAGGAGATTCAGGGGGGCTTTTCCCTGCCTCTTTCTCCTCAGGAGAGCCTTGGTTCAGGGCTTTCTGCTAGCTGCTCTAAGCAGGAATTCTGATGCAGCAGTAGCACTTCTCCCCTTCCGCACATTCACTGAGAGGCCATCAGAGTCTGGCAGGTGTTGGCAGAGTGACACCTCCGCCCAATCCAACTTCCTACACCTGCAAGGAGTGTGAATTGTTCACTTGGTGTGCAGTGGGAACTGCAACTTTAAAATGTAAGGTTGTGCCTTGGATTTCATCAGTTGTTCTACTTATGTGTTTTTATTGCTTTGCTAAATGTTTACAATACTTTGGAGGGCAAGCTGCTTTAGGAGTTTGTCTTGAGCAGCGATCTAACAAAACTGAATAAATGAATGGTACGTAAGTTGAGGCTATGATGTGCCATACGTCTGCTGAAATTTCGAAATGTGCAAATCTCTCTTTACCAAGCTATTCCTGCTGCTGTCCTCAGCTAAGGTGAGTGGTGGCAAGAGACAGAGACTTTTCCACTGTGGCACCTTGCAATGGTTCAATTAGGTAATTTTCAATGTGGGACCTAAATGGACTTAAGGGGGCATGGAGGTTCTTTAAATGGCAATGTGTATTATTTCACTTACTTAAAAAGAAGAAGAAGAAGGTAAGACAGCCCTACTATATTTGGGGGCCTTCCTGCTGACTGGAACACCTGGACTTCTGCCCCAAAGTCCTGCCTTGATGGCAACCCTGGCATCTTCTCTCTTGAACTCTTCCTCTCCACTCATCCATCAGGCACCTTCTCTGATATCATGTAGGTAATAACTATAACTACTTCTTTAGGCTGTTCATGGTATTCAATGTATGCTACCAAAGTGGATTTATTCATTGCTTTTCTCTGTCAGCGCTGAATTGCCACCTTTTATGCTACTGGTAACCAGCTGAATAATCTTGCAATTAAGAAGTGGGATATAACCATCAATTGTCTTCACCTTGTAGATGACATAATGTGTAAAGGCACTATGTCATTGAAGGCATAATGACTGGAATAATCTCAAGGGTGGCTTTGAAGGGAACAGCTTTGTATTTAGCTCGTATCTACACACACACAAATATATATACAGATGTGACGGGTAACACCGCTCTATCCCTGCCTCCCAAACTGTTCTTGATCACCCCCAAAATGCAGAAAGGTGCCCTTAATGAGAGTCATGCAATCAGCACAGGTGGAGCCGTGCTGTAATACCAACAAAACTGCTGCCCATTTTGCTGGTTTCAAGTATAGCACATAAATGCCAGTCTGAACACCTGGGAAGCTGCCATCTGGAGGAACACAGACATTAGAAGGATGTTCTTTGTTTGAAATTGCAGATATGGGCATTGAGGATAATTGGCGTAGTACTGCATTCTCCATGGTTGTGCTTCTACTACAATGAGACTGGAGCCCTGTTCGCCTCTGGTTCAAAGAGGACGTGGTCCTATATACAAAGCAAGAGAGTGAGCTTTTTTCTTTAGTAGTCCTGGCTACATTCCAGCAAATATAATCTTGAGGAGCATTGCAGAAGTGTATCTGTGATGAGAATGAGATCTGAATCTCTATTCAGTCTACATATGTAAGGCTTTAAGTTTGGGATGGGTTTCCCCACCCACCCTAATCCTTTAAGTTCCTTAGGTTAATTGTATGCTAATGCATTCCAAATAAATTAGACAGCTAACTCATAAAATATTTATGAAACAGCTTTAAGGAGGGCTTTTCATAACACAAATGACTGTTCTGAAATATACCACAAAACCTGCCCTAAATCCTGCTACATGAGAGGGTTTTACTTTAAAGTTTTCAGAACTGTACTGTTATCACATTTATCTCCCACTCCACCACCATCTAAGGGTTTAGGTGATGTAGTTGTGTAGGATAATATTTCAGTTACTCATCCCCCTTCCTCCAATGCTGGTGGGTTTTTCTGCAGATATATTCTTCAGCATGTCATTGATAGTGCATTAGCACATTAGTGGTGGATTTATTCTGGACCACCCGCATATCATTAGTTGTTCTGTGGTTCTTCCCCAATGTTACCACATCATTGCTGTCTGAAGTGACTCTCTTGCACTGTAACACAACAAAAGCAGGGCAAAAAATCTTGAGCTGTTATGGTATAAAATTACAGGATTTTCAGCAAGCCACTACAGAACTGATTGGACATAAAAGGAGTATGCTTACCCCAAAACATTTGCAGGTGCAAAGAGGAGGAGGAAGAAGAAGAAGAAGAAGAAGAAGAAGAAGAAGAAGAAGAAGAAGAAGAAGAAGAAGAAGCAGCAGCAGCAGCAGCAGCAGCAGCAGCAGCAGCAGCCAGGCTCAGTCCTTGGCATCTCAAGGTAGGGATCAAAAAGTCCACTTTCTGAATCTCCAAAGAACTGCTGCCAATGGTGTAGTCCAGGCTTCCTCAACCTCGGTCCTCCAGATGTTTTGAGACTACAGTTCCCATCATGCCCTGACCACTGGTCCTGCTAGGTAGGGATCATGGGAGTTGTAGGCCAAAAACATCTGGAGGGCTGAGGTTGAGGAAGCCTGGTGTAGGCAATACTGAGCTACATGAGTCAATGGTCTGATTGATTTCCTTTGTTCCTATGTAAGGTCTGAAAGGTTACTTCTAAGCACATTCGGCTGCATGCAATTATAAGCTTATTTGCAACTGGAAACCCTAGTAATGCAGGGTTCCTAGTCACAAGGAAGCTTCTAAGCACATTTGGTCAAATGCAGAAGTGACACTCCAGATAGGGTGGAGACTCCAGGCAGGTAGATCACTAAAGGAGAGGGGCTGCACAGAGGTTGCTGTGGTGCACATGCAATGGCAGTGGGGCCAGATGGGCTCTGCCAGTGTGTTTAAACCATGTTGACCTCCTCTCTCCCCACAACAGCTAAGCAATAGCAGCCCATCTGCTAGGAAGCTTACATAAAGGCCCCACCCAGCAAGCCCCTTCTGCTTCAAAGCCTCCTTCAGACCATCCCCCTAAAACGAGGGGTGGTGCAAACAGGGATCAGATGGTGGGTGTGATGCCAGCATGTGTGTACCCACTTCCACACACACACTTTGAACAAATGCAGGAGTAGGACTGCTGTTTGAATTAAATGCACAGCTCCTCCCTGACTGCGCTCTTCCATTGCCTCACTGTTCAATTCCCCTTCATTAATTATGCAACAAAGTTTTCGAGTGTGTTTGATACTGTTTTCTCTTTCCAAGGTGTTGTGCCATAATGGTATATTAAAATGTTGACATACGCTCTTGGGTCTTTTAGCTAAAGCTGTCATAAAAATAAATTATTCATATTATAAGGATGGAAGTCAAAGTCACACAGCCTCATAATGGCCATGTTAACATCTCCCTTAAAGCTAATACCTTATTTAAGGGTTTTAAAATCAAGGAAGTTAGCTTGTTAGTTAAGAATTGCAGAGATGGAAGGTTGCCAAATATGCTGTTTCCCAACTCTGTGCTGCAGGGATGCGGGGAAGCAGCATGAATTTCCCCTCCAGTGCCACTTTGAAAAATACAAGAACTCTCTCTAGTAGTGGTGTGTGAAACCTTTCCTTGCTGAGTTAGACTACTGATGATGCATATTTGGACATTTATTTGCAAAATCAGATATACACTTTGCTATTTTCCATTGTATTCCATCATAGAAAACAAAAGTCACATCCACACCATACTTAAACAGTCATGGCTTCCCCCAAAGAATTATGGGAACTGTAGTTGAGGCTGCTGAGAGTTTTTAGGAGATCCCCTATTCCCCTCACAGAGCTGCGGTCCCTAGTTCGCCCCCCGGCATACCCAGGTTGGGCTGGGAAAGGGCTCGTGATAAAACTCCCCACCAGCCACTACCAATCAGTGCAGAAAATGCTGTGCTAGATGGACCATTGGTCTGCCTCAGGTGTTGGGAGTGATGCAACAATGGTTTCAGTAAGTTATCTGAACCACTGGGAAGTGGAGCAGGAGGTAATAGGCAGAAAGACAACCTATTTTCCCCTCTCTGACTCCTTGTTGAGTAATCGCCTGTTCTAAGGGTTTACTTCCTCACTCCTCCTCCTTCAGTGAGTTCATATTAGATCTTTCTTGTAACTTTGTGACTCCATGATGACCATAATAATAATTTTATTATTTATACTGTGCCCATATGGCTGGGTTTCCTCAACCAAACATACCTAAAAGCATAATAAAACACCAATCCTTAAAAACCTCCCTAAACGGGGCTGCCTTCAGATGTCTTCTAAAAGTCAGATAATTGTTTGTTTTCTTGACATATGAAGGGAGAATGTTCCACAGGGAGGGACCCACTACCGAGAAGGCCCTCTGTCTGGCTCCCTGTAACTTCACTTCTCAGAGTAAGGGAATCAGCAGAAAACCCTCAGAGGAGGCCCTAAGTGTCCAAGCTGAGCGATGGAGGTGGAGACGCTCCTTCAGGTATACTGGGCTGAGGCCATGTAGGGATTTAAAGGTCAGCACCAACATTTTGTATTGTGCTCAGAAACATACTGGGAGCCAGTGAAGATCCTTTAGGATTTGTGTTATATGGCCCCAGTGGCCACTCACAGTCACCAGTTTAGCTGCCGCATTCTGGATTAGTTGTAGTTTCTGAGTCACCTTAAAAGGTAGCCCCACGTAGAGTGCATTACAGTAGTCCAAGCGGGAGATAACCAGGACATGCAGCACCTGGTGAGACAGTGTGGGCAGGTAGGGTCTCAGCCTGCATACCAGATGGAGCTGGTAAATAGCTGCCCTGGACACAGAATTGACCTGCACACCTCCATGGACAGCTGTGAATCCAAAATGACTCCCAGGCTGCACACCTGATCTTTCAGGAGCACGGTTACCCTGTTCAGGATCAGGAAGTCCCCCACACCCACCCAAAACAGTACATCTGTCTTGTCAGGATTCAACCTCAGTTTGTTAGCTACCATCCATCCGCCAACTGTCTCCAGACACTCACACACTTCAATGCCTTCACTGGTTCTGATTTGAAGGAGAGGTAGAGCTGGGTATCATCTGCATACAGTACTGATGAACACCCAGCCTAACCATTCTGATGATCACTCCCAGTGGCTTCATGTAGATGTTAAAAAGTATGGGACATAGCTCAGAGGCACTCCACAAGTTAGAGCCCAGGGGTCTAAACACTCACCTCCCAACACCACTTTCTGGACATGGCCCAGGAGAAAGGAGCAGAACCAGTGCCTAACAGTGCCCCAGATCCTCTACATGATCCGGTAGGATGTCATGGTTGATGGTATCAAAGGCCGTTGAGAGATCCAGCAGAACTAGGAAACAGCTTTCACCTTTGTCCCTACTGCGCCAGATATCATAAACCAGCAGGACCAAGGTTGTTTCAGTCCCATGATTGAGGCCTAAATCCTGATCCAAATGGTCTGCATTCTCCAGGCATCCCTGGAGTTGTTCTGCAACCACCTGCTCAATCACTTTGACCAACAATGGAAGATTTGAGACTGGGCAATAGTTAGCCATATTGACCGGGTCCAAAGATGGTTTTTTAAGAAGCGGTTTAATAACTGCCTCTTTTAGCAGGTCTGGGAAGGCTCCCTCACAGAGGGAAGCGTTCACCACCCTGCGGAGCCCATTGCCCAACCCTTCCCGGCTCACTTTTATAAGACGGGATGAGCAAGGAGACAGGTGATCAGTTTCACTCGTCCAAGCAGCCTGTCCACATCTTCAGAGATAACAGATTGGAACTGATCCCATGCAACATTACCAGACAGGACCCTAGCACTCTTCTGCCCTGGCCCTGCTCCCACAGTCTACCTCTTTCCAAACCTGAGTGACTTTATCTGCAAATAATTTTGCAAAATCATTGCAGGAGATCTTGGGGTCCCTACCAGGCCCCTGTGACGAAGGTGACTCTGTTAGATTGTGAACCAACTGAAAGAGTCTCCTGATGCTGTTCTCTGCAGATGCAATAGAAGTGACGAAGGAAGTCCTCTTCCTCTACATGTACACTTGTACTAATCACTTTGTTTGCCAGGAGTAATAAACCATTCTATATTCTTTCAATCAACAACCTTATCAGACTATTTATTTCTTCCCTAAGCTGCAATATATACACCAAACCAATATAAGGCAGCCTCCTACATTCCTAGTTCATACTCCTGAGATAACCTCTGAATTTTGATTGCATAAGAAAGTGTTTGGCTGAAATGTTCCTTTGAGGTTTAACAGGGCTTATTTCCAAATAAATGTGTTTAGGCTAGTGGGGCAGGACCCCTCTCAGCTGACTTTCCTGATTGACTGAATTTCAGTGCAAGAAGAGAAGTTGGTGTCGGAATATTGTATAGAATTAAATAAAACATTTGTAAAGCTCAAACTGGGATTTTAAAACCATGGATTTACAAAGCCTTCCGGGATACAGCCATCCGTACAGTTAAGCCTCACAATTTATTTAGGCCTTTCTTGTGGGCCCAAGTGAGTTTTTAAACATTATCTGATCAACATAAGAACATTAACCTCTTTTTCATTACCCATAAAATATGAATGAAAAGATTAAGCTGGTGCCATCCAGGGTTCCTTCAAAGGAATCAATAACCGTAGTCTTAGTAAACTTGTCTGGTTATTTTTTGTTTTTTGTTTTAAAGATGGAGCTTTCATTATAAAAGGAGGGAGGGAGAACAGTAACTGCTTGCAGAGAAATGGATACTTCCTTCAATCTGCAGAACTTCAGGAAAGGCTACTCACGGTGGTCTGAGAATCTGTAGAACCTTCTGCCTGTGTGTGAAGAACTTCAACCAAAGCTCTGCTCAGGTTTACCCCACTTCCTGAGGTACTAGGGTTGGGTACCGGTTCTAACTGAATCCCAGATCCTCAACCAAATCAGCCTGATTTGGGGTGATCTGAGATTCAACCAAAATAGGTTGTGGCAGCCCTGGATCACCTCAGGTAAGATCGGGTCCAGAGCTATCAAGAGGGCAGTTGAGTGATGAGAAGGACAGAGAAGGAGATGCAGTTTTATTCTGTGCTTTCTTTTATGATTCTTCCTTAATTGAGGAATTGCCACCTGTTCCAAATGCAGGGCTGGCTAGACAGGCACAACAGTGTGGTCTCAGTGCATAATTGATATGGTAGTGCTGGAAGGAGGTGTTTGGTTTGGTAGTCACTAGGACATGTTTTGTATACAGGGGAAAGGCTCCACTTGAACTTGGATGGAACCAGATAAAAGGTGAGGCATGTTCAGTTATTAAAAATCAACCTCTAGGGATGATGGGGAATTTTTAAATTATCATTTAAATGTGGCGAGGGGTCAATTTGGTGGCGGTAGGAATCTGGGCAGGCTGTGGAAGGTTGTAGGGAGCACAGAATTCTGGCATAAGGAATCTTATACTGATCCATACAATTGGTCAGCCTAGCTCAGTATGCTGTACGTTGACTGGCAGCAACTGTCCGTGGTTTCAGAAAGGGGTCTCAGCCAGCCCTACCTGTTGATGCCACGGAGTGAACCTGAGGCCTTCTGCATGCAGAACAGATGCTCTACCATTGAGTTGCAATGCTTAATGAGCTGCATGCAGCCTGGAGGCCACAGGTTGCCCACCAATGCATTCAGTGTTAAAATGCCTTCTGTACATGTTGTGACAGATGTTATAATAATGTGCTGCTAAATGATTAATATGTAAACTGTTTGAATTTTTAGAGTATGTATACATTTTACCCTTAAGGCTCTGGAGATCTAAAGTCTCTCTCCCTCTCCCTCTCCCTCTCCCTCTCTCATCTGGAATAAGACAGAATAAGTCCTCTGAAAGTCACTAGAACTATGCAGATTTATGCCAGTTAAGGATCGGACTTAAAAGCTTCCAAGTCTTAATTAACTTTGTGCGCCATTCTTAACACATAATACTCTCGGATGAATTAATGTTTAAGCTGTTATCACCTGTGAGCTGGAGAGCATGCATTTGAATAGAAAATTATTCTCACTCCATTCTTGTGCAGTTTTAGCTTCCATAAAATAGTTGATTTCTCCTCACTAATGTCAGTTAAAAGCAACAAAAAAAAATCTAATACTCTCGTGGCACATGCTGGAGGATTTGCAGGTCCCACATGAGCAGAACCTGGGCACTCTCCCCTCCCAACAATGACATTAGCAATCTAACACTCTTCTGACATAGAAGGCAGCGTGCAGGTGAGTTCTGCCTAAAATGTACTGGAATTTCCCACTTTTATGTTGGTCTTGCAAGCAGCCATGCTCTTGCTGCCATGGGCATGCTGTGGCAAAGTGGCGGTGGGTCCATTAGGGCATATAGATGACCTCAGCAGACCCGCATCTGCCTTCCTTTTTAAATACAACCAGTTCAGTGGGTGGCATTGTGTGTTGTATCCGAGTAGCTTCTACAGTAAAAAGGTAAAGGTAAAGGTACCCCTGCCCGTACGGGCCAGTCTTGACAGACTCTGGGGTTGTGCGCCCATCTCACTTAAGAGGCCAGGGGCCAGCGCTGTCCGGAGACACTTCCGGGTCACGTGGCCAGCGTGACATCGCTGCTCTGGCGAGCCAGAGCTGCACACGGAAACGCCGTTTACCTTCCCGCTGGTAAGCGGTCCCTATTTATCTACTTGCACCCGGAGGTGCTTTCGAACTGCTAGGTTGGCAGGCGCTGGGACCGAGCAGCGGGAGCGCACCCCGCCACAGGGATTCGAACCGCCGACCTTTCGATCGGCAAGTCCTAGGCGCTGAGGCTTTAACCCACAGCGCCACCTGCGTCCCATAGCTTCTACAGTACTTGTATTTAAATTGAAATTAATGGACCTAGGTTTGCCATGGTTATTGATATGAATGGGTCTACTCTGAGTATGACTAGCATTGGGTAATACCCAATGTGCCAACTTCCTCTTTGTTAATCTCAGGCTGTATTCATGCTGCAGTTTCGTTTTTCGTTTTTTCATTTTCCTGACATTTCCCTAACTGTTATTCTGTGCATTATATTTGAACATTTACACAATGTAAACCAGTTCCAGAAAACTAAAGGAATGCAATAGAATACAGCACAAGTTTAGTGCTCACTTCTGTGTCGTTTGATTCTGGAAAAAATACTAATATTGTTTTCAGGCTCCTCGGCCCAGGAAATCATGGGAGTTTTGCACAGCAATTTCTCCACCTTTTTTATGTGTTGCATTGTGAGATCTCATCCTGGCATGCAGTGCATTCCCTGCCCATTTCAAGACTTGCACCTTTTTTGGCGGATGAGAAATGTGCTAGTATTTCAGAAAAGAAAGTAATGCTGAAAAAGGTAAAGCCTGGAAGAATGGCGGGATGTCCGGGGAGGGGGACAGCATGGAGAGATGTATCATGAACCATGAGGAAAAAGCAATGGTCATGTGCATTCAGGGTGGGTCATGGAACCAACATGTCTGTTTGCATAACAGTTGACATCTGTTGCTTGTTGTTGGTGTGTGTATGACATTTACTGCAACATGGCAGTATGACAGCCAATAGGTGATGGAACGGCATATGCAGCGTGAAAGGAACGTTTGGAAATGTGACAGAAGTTCTAACCTTGTAAATAGTTAAACTATGACAATAAACCCCACAAGGGAATGCAGCCTCAGTGTTGCCTTGAAGAATTCGGCAAGCAGGACAGGGACAAAAGTAGAATTTGTTGGTTCTGATTGTCATTGGCTGTGGTGCCACCTACTGTCGGCCTCCCTGCCTTCCATCCTATTGGCCTCAGTGGGCACCAGCTACTGCTGCTGCAATGCCTCTGACAATTCCTGGTTAAGCACAGCCCTCATAGCTGAAATTAACTTAAGACCCATTCAGTCATGTGAGATTGTAAATGGGTGGCCCAGCGGCGTAGCGTGGGTTGTCAGCACCCGGGGCAAGGCAAGTAATTAGCACCCCCTAACCCCTAACCTGCCGTCGCTGCCAGCTTCTTCTTGCTGCTGCCTGGTCTGGTCTGGTGTGGTTCTCTCCCACGCTCAGTGCTGTGCTGGGTGGCTGCTGCACTGTCCCTCCCCCAGATAGTCCCTTGCTCTCTCTCCGCACCGCACGCCTGGCACCCACCCCCGCCACAGTGGGCGGCGACCCGGCGGCTCCGATCGGATTCGCACAGCCAGCACTGCAGTGAGAGAGAGTGAGTGAGCCAGGTAGGGGCAGAGAGCTGTGAGTGCGAGCGCGCCCCCCCCAGATGTTGCGCCCGGTGTGACCGGCCCCCCTGCACCCCCCACGCTACGCCACTGGGGTGGCCTCAGAATGCAAGGTGGGAAAGCAGGTCACCAGAACATGCTCACACCAAGAATACCCCTGGAGAAAGTAAAGTTGTCAGTTGTCACTTGCCTATTTGGTAACTTCAACAGGGTGTCCATCTGACCTGCTTTACAGAGGACAGTCCCCTATTGGAACAGCTGTCAGAGGACAGTCGCCTGTTTCAGGCTTGGGGAATGAAACTCTTGGTTTGGGGAAATAAAAATGGTGGTCCAGATTCTGGTGCTCTAGCAGAACGCATCCGACAAGAATAAATGCTTGTTCTGATAGAATGACTGAGTTAAACAGTAGTGCCTCCACTTGCTGGAGTTAATTCAGAATTTTCCTGCTTAATTCTCATGCGGGCGCCAAACCTGCATATGATTGCCAGTCTGCTTAAAAGGCCCTTAGTGTAATCCTTGTCTCATTGTCTCTCCTCCTCCTCCTCTTTATTATTTTATTTATAATGTGCCTAATATCATTAGATGTGTGCAGAAAATGAATAAATACATAAATGGGCCCAGCCTGAAGACTTCCAATCTAAACCTTCCCATGAAAGTCCATTCAGGAATTTTAATTTCTGACCTGCTCCCCCACCATCCTGCTCATCAACATCATTAGGGTTGCATGTCTCTAATATACATTATTCTCCAACCCTCCCTCCAAACTAATGCAGCTTGACAGCAAATGACTTTCAGAATGAAACTGCAACCTCTCTGGAAGTCAAACACAACAGCAACCTGGGGGCATTTACATTTTCTTGTCCACCCCTATCATTTTGCATGTAGAGAAGTCATCCCTTTGAGTCGGGTAATTGGTCTTTAAATCCTCAAATCAGCTGGCAAAAAGCTGCTCCTTGGCTGCTTTGTACCATTTTGTTGACATATACTTTAGGGCAGGAGGAAACAACATTTTATTCTAGAATCTGAGTACTTAATTTTTGCTACATAGTCCACACACAATTTCTCCCCTAAGTCAGACAAAATAAACAGTGATCCTAGGTAGGATGACCTGATTTAATCCCAATTTTCCCTTATTTTTTTACAGTAACTAATCTGATCTCTGTGAGATTGGTTGACACCAGAGATGGAGTCTTCTCAGTGGTGGCCTTAAATTTTTGTCAGATTTTGTTGTTAAATGGACCTTGGAGCCCTACATGTTTCAAGTTGCTTTTAGATGAGAGGTTGGACTGTATTATTATTTTTTAATCTGGTTTAGAAATTCTTCTAAATGATTTCAGTATGCTTTATCTGAGAATTGTGCTGGGCTGTGACAGGATTTTTAAACTGCCGCTTTAATAGTTTGCCGCTTTAATAGTTTAATAGGTAGGATTTTTAAATGTACAAATGCATCCCTGCCTACAGGCTTCTAAAACAACAACAGCCAGAAACAAAACATGGCACACAAGGGCAAAGGGACAGGGACAAAAGAGGAAAAAATAAATTAAAACTCAAGAACAGTTTCTAAACAATTGTTCCCATAATGAATTCTCATTTCTCTAAATTTTAGATGAAGTCCTCCAAGTAATGTGCATAAAAATCCATATACTAGGCTAAATGTGCATCAAAATGAATGAAAATAGCAGGCAAAAATATAGTATATTAGGGAAAATAAAAATATTAGGGAGATTGGGCAGGATTGCATACAAATATGTGATCATTAGGATAACCTGGCATTAAAACGTGGGTACGAGTGGTATTCACTGTTGAGGGGTTTTTTAGTTCACAAAAAGTACACACACACACACACACACAGACATAATTTTCTGCAGTCAGGCAGGTAGCCATGTTGGTCTGACGCAGTCGAAATAAATTAAAAAATTGCACACAAAAGCTTATACCTTAGAACAAACTTCAACTAAGTCTCTAAGGTGCTACTGGAATTTTTTAAATTTTTATTTATTTATTTTCTGCACTGTTGTTGATATTTCTCTTCTGTTGAAATGTATTGAAATTAGTTATATTGAAATTCATTATGCGTGTTTCTGCAAAAGTGGGTAGCAAGACAAATAATGTAGGTTTTAGCAGAAATCAAACTTTAGCAGAATGGCTATTTGTGACAAACACAGAACTGGATAGGAATTGCTGCATCCATATATATATATAACTCAATGGAACTTACTTCTGAGTAGACATGTGTAGCATTGCACTTTACTCTGTTTTGGAGTTTTTTGTGGGTTTTGGTACAAAAACCTCATTGAAAACTATGTTGCAGATGCAGTTCCCTTCACTACAAACATTGAACTTCCTTGGATTCCAGAGCAAAAAGTTTTAAGCCACTATTACTTGCTGAACAAACATCTCAAATAGTAAATTATTCTGGTTGTTCCACCACCATAAATGCAAATATAAAAGAGGAACAATCTTTTATGACTCCTTCTTATAAACTTTAATTGTTTATAGTCTTCAAAGGCAGTTACATAAAAAAATTCAATCAATTTTCAATAGGGGTAAAAAAGTCTCCAGGAGAGAATTTATAACCATTTCTTGAACATTACATTGGCATGAAAGACTATATTTTAAAGGAAATGTTGTAGAAAGTATTTCTCCCTGTGTAACATTACATTCATTTTTCCTCTGCATCTAGAGTTTACAGCATTACTAATCCCGAGCCCAAATTGTGCCTACTGTTTCAGCGGAGTGTGCAACATTTTCCTAATTGCTTCTACAGATATTTCTGTTTGGCTGACAAATGTCACCACACGTATGGGACATTTGCCAACACACGTTGAAAGAAGACTCAACAGAAAAGCTTGGGAGATTTTGTAAAATATATATTCATTAAAATATAACAAGATTGGGGATCTGCAAATCAGTAACCCAGTTAGCCAAATCAAAATATACTCCAGTCAGGGAGTATATGATTTGTTTGTTTGTTTAGGATGTTAGGGGAGTAGGAGAACATTTGATGGAGGACACATTGTGCTCCTTATGGGGTAGTTTGTCCCATCCTGTACCGAGCTCTCACCTGTGGGTCCTAGATGCGTTTGAGCTTTCAGGACCACACCCCAGGAAATGGCTTTGACTGGCTGACTAAACCAGGTGAGGGTAGCTGATGGGTCTCAAACCCTTAATGAGTTAGGGACTTCTCCTGTATGTGAAGAGAGGCTCTGGCGGATTGAACAGACAAGATCAATAGTGGGTCCAATGGTCAAGAAGGTGGTTTCTGCACATGTTGTAGAGGGAAGTGAGGGGCAGATGGGGCTCGTCAACCTGGGAAGGTAGGCAATCTAGGAGAAGGAAAACTCTGATCCTAAACCTCTGCTGCCTTGTGGGAGTGGAGTCCCCAAGATGGCTGGATGGTGCCTTGTACACCTCCTTCTGGCAACTCTTGCAGTCAAGCTGGTGACAAATGTATTGATCTCCTTTCCTTTCCTGCTGGGGGGAGATGGTGTCTTGGTGTCTTGGTGTCTTGGTGTCTTGGTGTCAGGAACTCCATACACATTGCCCCGGCTTGCACTCTGGGGAGGTCACTTTGGTTCTGCAATCACAGAGGTTTCACTTCACCCGTGGAGGCATGTGTCATTGTCTCTTGAGACAGATAGATGACAACAACCAACCCAGCAGCCATGCTTCCTAATCGGAAATGAAATGAAGCAGGGCCCATTTCCAAATAAAACACCCATGGGCTGGCTTATTATTTGCCATTCCTCCTGAACTAGCGTGCTAGTGTGCAGAGTGCCAGATGGTTGCTACCCCAAAATCTGTCAACAGATGTTGACAGTGAGGATGCTCTGACCTGTGATTTAGCAGCCATTTCTGGGCTGGTATGATTTCTTAGGATGCCTGTCTTAGTCCAGAAATTCAGTTGCACAGTCACAGCTGGAGCACCTGAGACTTGAAGGAAGCTTCTAATCCCTTTGCATAAGGATTCTTGCTGCACATGCTCAGTACAAACTTGTGTGAGAAAGTTAAGAAGAAGAAGAAGAAGAAGAAGAAGAAGAAGAAGAAGAAGAAGAAGAAGAAGAAGAAGAGGAGAAGTTTGGATTTGATATCCCGCTTTATCACTACCCGAAGGAGTCTCAAAGCGGCTAACATTCTCCTTTCCCTTCCTCCCCCACAACAAACACTCTGTGACGTGAGACTTCAGAGAGAAGTGTGACTAGCCCAAGGTCACCCAGCAGCTGCATGTGGAAGAGCAGGGAATCGAACCCGGTTCACCAGGTTATGAGTCTACCGCTCTTAACCACTACACCACAGGAGGGGTGTTCAGTTGTAGGATAGCTTGAGTTGCATAGACTGCATGTGTCTATTCTACTGAAGAGAACAATCTGGGACTAAGACCAATCACCCTGCCACTGACAGCCATCTAGCTCCAAGGTGAAGCTAGAAATAACCATAGGACAGCATACCATATCAATATTACCTTAAAAACCCATCTGTTAAGGGTGTGGCCCTTAACAGATGTGTCATTTTGGAGCTTATCAGCTGGTGTTTTCATTGCAAGGGCTTGCTCTCACATAGCCCCACAACCAGAGGCACAGTGTAATCCAGTTTTGCATATTGTGCACTCAGTCAGGAGTGCCGAATACAAGCTAAAGTGCAAGAGGGTAGGAATTTTTGCTTTCCCGTGCCTCGTCTGCCTGTGCATAATAGCACAAATGACAGTAGATAATTTAAAGAATATTTTCATCTGCATTGCTTTACTGTATGCTTATGTCCTTCGCCATCTGCTGCCTGTTGCGACACTGGGCAGGAGCATTTTGATTGGTTTCTTCATTGTCCTGTAGAGCCTTCAATCGTCTCCCACACCGAAAAATAACATTACAATCAAATGCAATGTACTGCGGTGATGTTCTGCTATTTCCAGATTGTGCTGTGCTGCTTCGGCTTTGCTGAATAGATTCTGTAAATAAGATTTTCAAATCCCACATATGGTTTAATGATAGAGCAAATATATGATTGAGTACTGTAGGTATGGGATGCCTTGAAACTTGCTTCAACTGCAGAAGTCATCTCTGCAAGGCCCTAATCTTTGAGATTTCCGTGTCAAATGGAGAGGGTAGTGGAACAACACTATTTTTGAAGGCATTAACTTAAGCGTGTGTGTGTGTGTGTGTGTGTGTGTGTGTGGTCTCCACTTGTTGCTTATAGAAGTTGAAACAATTCAAGTGTCAGCCTGTCTTTTTTCCAAAAACCAAATCCCACAATACGGCATTTTTCTGAAAGTAGTGCTCCCTTGTAAAATTGTGTTTTTGCAATCTCACAGTGGGGTTCCACATCTCTGCTCTGTCAATATTTCATACTGCAAATATGATCAGTTTGCACAAACTAAAGAATGGGAGGGGGGTAAGCCACCCTGATGGCCTCTAGGGCATTGCTGTCTTGTTGAAAACCTGTATAAACAGGGAGCTTGTTCAGATAAATCTAATTTGGGGAACTGAAAGTGTTGTTTCAGCACTTTCAACAGCCTATTCCAGATAGTGATGTCCCCAACATTTTGTAATTATCTTGTTCAAGACACAAATTTGTCCATCTTGTAATATTTGGCTGCATTGTGAATCAAGTGACTTGCCACCTGTACCCCCAATTCTCTTTCTCTCACTCACCTGGAATGTAAAAATGAGATTTTGCATTTGCTGGATCTTGTTTTCAGCAGACCAGACCCTCAAAGCTGGCTGTTTTTCTAGATGCACACACAAAAGTTAAAAACTCATTACATGAAAAACCACATTCTGTGCTATGAAATGGTGACAAAGCCTTGTAAGGTTATGTGCACAATTAGTTTAATATTGATCTCTTAAATTTGTTTAAAATCACTTTGATTGCTATGAATCATGTCATTTTATGGGAATAGCCTATATCACCTGTTATTGCTGGCAATAATCAAGTTGCATAAAGAGGCACAGATGAAAGGGCCAGTGAAGAAGAAAAAAGTTGCTCTGTAATGAATATGCATGTGATTTTTTCCCATGTGATATACTTTAAAACTCAAGACTGTCACAGAACATAAAGTGCAGGACAACCACCCTTTTCAGGTGTCATTATGAATGCATAAAAGAGCCTGCCCATGATATGGCCATTGGTCACACCCATGGCCAATGCAAACTTGGCATCAGCAGGGCTCCTTCCATAGGGATTTGAACCTTGATCTACCCTTTGCATCCCTTTGGATGCCTTGCATATGTACATCTGTAAGTGGGTAGGCTTCCTTTACACTTCTGCCAATCATGTGGCAGCCAGGGGAGTGGCCAGCTTGCAGGTCAGCACCTAGGATGTGGGGCTAGCCGGGCGTATTCACACAACCATAGGAACCTGCCTTTTACTGAGCCAGACCACCCTGGTTGACCTTCTCGGTAGATTGGTGTCTTGTGGAGGCCATAATACTTGGCATGTCACTGAAAAGTTTCAGTCCTCTAGCAGGAGGCCAAACAGATATACACTCAATGCCTGAGCCAAAATCCGCCTACATCTGGAATCAATAAAATTGTGGCAAAACCATTTCTAAACCAGATCATTGTCTGAGTTTGTTCATTATACATTAGCCATGGGAAAGGGTGGTTCTGCGACTGGGACCACAATAAGTTTACCCATCTACCGGTACATATATACAATATAGTTTGCAGCCCAAATTATATTTTATGGTTATTTTGTTATTGCTGTTATCCTCTGCTTTTAAAAACATTTCTAATGCATTTCTTTTCCCTCCTCTTCATTCTGTTTTTCTTCTTTCTTCTTTACTTTAATTTACAATAATAATCTCAATAAAATTATAAATGTTAAAAAAGTGAGAGATTGTATGGCCCCTGTAAGCCATGGGACAAATATTAGCTCGGGGTAGATTTGTACTGAAAAAAATGGTAAAGGGAACAGTTAAATCAATATATTGCAATGGCCCCAATAAAAACATATCAAGAGCTTGGACGCTGGATCAGGCCAAAGACCCATCATCCTGTTCTCACAGTGGCCAACAGATACCCATGGGAAGCCCAGAAGCAGGACATAAGTGCAATAGCAATCTCCCCACTTGGGATTCAAAACAGTTGGTATTCAAAGATGTACTGCTCTGACAACTTAAATATATTATAATGTTTTCAAAAAGTTGTAGTTTCCCAACCTTTTATCAGGTATCTCAGAATAGAGTTAGTGACACCATCACGCAGCTGCTGGGGTCCAGGTATCTCAGGAGAGACCACCACTATGAATGTTGCTTCCTCCCACCCACTTCTTCCCCTGGCTTATAGCAGCAGTTGATGGGTCTGGGGCACTGCCCACCATTTTGAATTTTCCACAATGTTCTGGGGCAATCCTACACTGCGGCAGTGTGGGCAGGGCCGTGCTGAAGGTACCTTGCTGCCTGGGGTGAGGAACAAGATGCATCCCCTTCATTCCATGTACAGAAGCCAACTCGATTGGCCACTTAAATTCATTCAACGTGACTGGAGAATGTTCTCTGCTATACCTAAAACAGAGGGCTAGTTTAGTAGGGGCAGGACAGGTGGTACAGCATATAAAAGTCTTCCTTCCAATGGGGGGCAATGAGCAACAGAGACTGCCAGGGGGCTGTCCTTGTTGTCCCGCCACCATCATCTGCTGCCTGAGGTTGCCACTTCACTTTGCCCAATGGCAGAGTCAGCCCTGGATGTGGGAAACTTAAAATGGCAGGTGGCTTGCAGGCACCTGCCATAAATCATAGTGCTGCTGCTGCTGCTCATTGCCTGCCATTGCCAGTAAACCTGTCATTCATCCACAGGTGCACTATGTCAGGCCATGAGGGTGTACTTTTTGGGTTCTCCCCTCACACTGGGAGCAGTTTCTGTCCTCCTCTTTCCCCAAATAAGCAGAAAAGATAGCTGAAAGGGAAGATAAAGGATCTTGACCTTTGAAAAAGCTACAATCCTGAGCTACGATGTTCTAGACCCATATACAACAGAAACATATTCTTATTAAAAGAGAAATAGTTTCAAATATTTTAGGGGTGAGGGAGAATTCACCTTCTCTCTCTCTCTCGCTCTGCTTTTGCAACTCTAAAAATAAAATAACTTCAGATGATGTGAAAATTGTTACAGCACTGTTGCAATGCTGACATTTTCAGGGAGAAAAGTCTTTGTTAATTCCCTTTCTATTTTTTTGGAGTGGGATAGTCTTTTAAAGTTCTTTCAGTTTTTCTTTTGACAGCAGATTGAATCCGTTAATAGGAAGATTTAGGATTTTTCAATCTCCCGTCTTGATTTTTTCATTCTTATGCCTTTTTTGCATGATTACCTAACATACTTTGTGGGAGCTAATTTAATCAACCTCTGCCCACATCTCCAGTATTTATCATAAGGCTGCTTTACTCCAAAAGGACTTAAAAGAGACATAAGATCATGACATTACATTGATCAAGAATATAATTTATTTAAGCCCAAATACTTACAAACTGATTTAAATACTAATGAGGCTGAAAGTTATAGAGTGGCAGAATGAGAGCAAGACTCCCATATAAAGCAGTGCAATTGCTTTTATCACAAGCCATTTTTGCAAAGGTTGTAAAAGCACTCTGAGTAAAGGGCAAGGCCATCATATGAACACTTTGCAGGATGGCAGCCGTATCCTAAGATGGTGATGGTGGAGAAACCAAAGGTGGTTGGACTGCCCTTGGTGTGCCAGGTGGCTGACACAGCTTTGGAGCTTTCTATATTGACTTATCATGGAAGATGATTATGATTTTGCATCAGTGCTCCTTACATGCTCAGCATTCCTTTAAATGAACCCAGGCCCACAGAAAAAAATGAGTGTTTCTATCATGTTATCCCATAGTACTTTCTTACATCTGGTTTTCTTAAGACAACACTGTGGGGGAATTGTAACCTTCCAGACAAGCTTCTGCAAGGGTCCTGTGGTGATGCCTTCTATAGGGAAAATTGGCTATTCATTCAAGAAAGAGTTAGGAATTTTGGCAATAATTTTCCTGTCTTTGGGCTGCAGCTCACTTGTTGCATCATTTATTCTGTTACCACTAAGTTGGGCACTGCTTTCCTTTTGGGTGAAGACAGAGGCCATGTAGGTGTTGAGCAGTTCTGCCTTCTCTCTGTCGCCCAATAGCATTTCTCCATCTTCTCCATGCAAGAGATCTACTTGTTTGTTCTTCCTCTTTCTTTAAACATTGCTGACAAAACATTTTTATCCTTATTTTAATCTCTCTTGCAAGCCTGAGCTCATTCTGAGCTTTGACCTGGCTGATTGTCTTCTTGCAAGTGTTGGCTACTCGTGCATATGCTTCCTTTGTGATTCCCCCTTTCCTCCAAATCTTATACATGCCCTTCTTAAATCTCAGCTCATCTGTAAGCACCATATGCAACCACACAAGTTTCCTTAGCTACACCCAACTTTTCTTTCTTGTTGGAATAGTCTGCATTTGGACCTTTAATATTTCCCCTTTAAGAAAACTCCTGTCCATCTTGAACACTCTTCTCTTTGAGTATTTCCGACCATGGGATCTCACCTAGTAGCTCCTTAAGCTTTCTGAAATCCACCTTCTTAAAGTCTGGAGTGCATGTCCAACGATACCCAGCTTTCCCTTGCCTCTATATCATGAAACCCAGGAAGACAAGAACACTTCCTCCCAAGGTTCCCAGTACTTCCTGTTCTTCTATCAGTTCCTTGCTGTTGGTGAGGATCAGATCCAAGATCCCCTTGTTGTTTTCCACTTTCTGGGAAATGAAATGGCCAGGGAGACAATGGAAGAATTTGTTGGCCCTTACATTCTTGGCAGAGTTTGAGTTCCAACAGATACTGGGAAAATTGAATTCTCCGATGACTACTATATCTCAGCTTTTGAATGTTGGGTAATCTGTTCTAGGAAGGCATCATCAAGGTCCTCAAAGTGGCTTGGAGGTTTATAGCAGACACCCACGGTAAGGTTACTGTTGTTTCCCTCTCCTACATTTTTTACACATATACTCTCAATCTGCCTTCCATGCTTCAGGTCATGGATCTCTTCACAAGTGTACACATCCTTTACAAATAATGCTACTCCTCCTCCCTTTCTGTTTGGTCTGTGCTCATCATTTCCTGCATTCCAGTCATGAGTCTCATCCCACCAGGTTTTAGTAATGCCTATTATGTCGTATTTGCCATGCTGTATTATGAGTTCAAATTCATCTTTTTTCCAATGTTTTTTATTAATTTTCCAGAAAAAAAATTAAACAAACAAACATACATACATCTCAACCATAATTAAACCAAATTTCATAACATTTTTAAGTTACTTCCTTGTATCCCCCTGGTTGAATTTCAGTGTATATCATTTTAATGGTTTTCCAAAACCTAATTTCTTAAAAAATTAACTTAATCACTTAACATCTTTCTTTCTTTACAATTCAACTTTAAACATGTTGGTTCATCACATTACGTATTTAATTCCTAAGCCTATCTGGTACTTGCAAGCTTTCCAATTCAAAACAAAACAACAAATTCATCTTGCTTGTTTCAGAGACAACTGAAACCATGAGTCACGCCCTCCAGCTGCTTCTTTTCTGTAGTTTCCTGCCCTTTAGCAGATTTCTGAACCACCATCTTAGTTTCCCATGTATCAATGAAGCTATTATCCCCAGTACCATGTGTTTCTCTGTCGTCTGTAATATTGTCTCATTCCCCCTCAGGATTTCATTTAAAGCTCTCCTGATCAGGAGAGTGGCAGGAATTGTTCTGTACACTGAACCTTCCACAGACACTTTGGTGTCTTCTGAGGTCTGCAACTGCTGTCCTTGTTCCTCTGGGCCAGAACTGATGTCCGATGGGAGGTCATGGAATCCATTTTTCAGTTCCAGTGACTCCAGACAGCCCTGCTTCTTTGTGTCATGTTCCTCTAGGGATTCATATCCTGTTATAGGTGAACATCTACCTCCCTAGGGAAATCCTACCTGCATCACTGTTCCAGGGCAGTCTATTTTGTTTGAAGTTCGGACAGAAAGGCTTCAAGTTCCTGTGCTTTCAGCTTGCACTTGCTGTAGGTGTAGTGTTGCACTTTCTCAGACAGAAAGACAAACATGACACAGGTGATGCAGGTCACAGCAGCTACCCCTTCTCTCATCCATGTCTCTTGGTCATATGTGCAATGTGAGGGGCCTCCCTCTCAAATCACTCACACAAACGTCCCTGTTTACAAGTCCTGGCCACGAGCTCCCAGAGACTGCAATAAGCTAAATAGAAACTGCTGAATCTATTACAATAGATTACAATAGATTACAATGACAATAAAGATATTATTATTATTATTATTATTATTATTATTATTATTATTATTATTACAAAGAAGTAATATACAAGTGCTAATAGAAACAAAAGATTGCTCAGTTCTTTGGTTGAAGCAGAAATCTGCTATAGATAGGAGGAAGCTAACAGTAAATGTGGAGAAGTGAGGATGCTAAATGCCCTATAGACATGTAAGGAAGCTCACCTGGCGCATTCATTACATACCTTTAGGTGCCAGGCTGCGTAACATCCTGTGGCCTTTTAAATGTGTTTTCTGGTGTGTTCTGTGCACTCCTAAAACTTTGTCTTTACACTTTCATCACAGGTTAACAGAAAATCAAATCAAGCATTTAACCAATCCCTGCCAGGAATTATTGAAGGTATCTGAAGCCCAATGAAGATCCATTCCCCCTCCTACAATGTTGCCCAGATGCAACACAACTGTGCAGAGATGTTGAATGGCAGATTAATTTAATGCCCAACAAATATTCACTTTCAACCATCTGCAACTTCTATTCCAGAAATCTCAGTGATGGATTCACATGACAAGTCGGGGCCACTGAGAATAATAATTAAAACATCTAAATAATCATATTATAGCATTGGGAGCCAATAGATTCATCATTATTTATACAATGTACTGAAAACATGTTAGGCCTCTGTGGAGATGATATTGTTTAATATACGTTGCAAACCAGGCACAAATATGGGAATTCTGCTCTATTTTTTTGACAACTTTGAACAATAGACTTGCAAAGAAAAAAACTTACAACACTCATAGAACTTTATGTGCTCCAGATAGCAAGGAAGGTTGAATGTCTTGCATGTCTTATGGCAGTGTAGTCTAGCAGTTAGAGTGCTGGAAAGCATCTGGAGATCAGGGTTCAAATCCCCATTCTCCCATGAAGCTCACATGCTGACCTTAGGCCAATCACTGTCCCTCAGTCTAATCTATCTCATTGGATTGTTGTAAGGACAAAATGGGAAAGCCATATATGCCCCCTTGAGCTTCCTAGAGTAAAGGCAGAATATATGTGTAATGACAATAAAATGAATAAATGCACTCTTTCCATTATTTTCTCTGTAGTTAAGAGGACTTGGCACTTGCAATTGTTTAAGTAGAGACGACAGCATTTCCCCTGTTCCCTAGCTTTATTGTAGAACTGTGCAAATGACCTCTTGAAATTCTCTAATCTGTTTGTTGACAGAGAAACTGGAGGAATTATTATTTATTGATTTTGTGGGATGTGAAACACAAGAGCAGTCAAGTACAACATCCCTAGAGTGGACATAAAAGGGGATGTCTGGACCAGCCAGTCGGAACCTCCTGTTTCTCCTAAGCTGGGACAGACTTCCTCTGCATGTGACTAGAGGTGGGCGTGGCCTCACCTGTGCAGGTAACAAAAGCATAGGACTGGCCGCCATCTCCCTCTCTCTGACCACATTCATCAAAAAAACAACATCTGCTTAGCCTAAGATGCTCTCTTGGCTTCAAGCCAAGAGAGGACAAAGGCGCTGTCTCCTTATGGGATAGTTTCCAGGTATATTACTTTTCTAAGCTAAGTCTGCCTTCTGGGATCCAATTGTGAACAGAATATGTGAGTAAACTCTTTATACTTTTATAGAAGACTGTGTCATGTCTATTCTTTTGAAAAGGGAAAAAGGGGAAAATACCAGGACAGTTATTTAAAAGGTTTATACAGGCCTAGCGCACCTATCTGCTGTGTTAGTTTTTAAAGGGGAATGTTACTCTGCTAAATGATGAAACTTGTTAACACATGTTGGGAAGGATATAATGAGACAATATATCCTCCCCTGCCTCTCTAAACATTCCCACAGATTTTATAACAGTAAAGGACCAAAGGTGACTCACAACAGGAATCTAAACAGACAATAAAATGAATTTTAAAAGCACCCACAGTAATTCACTGCCTGTTCACCTATTTGCATTGTCCACAATTATCCAAGGGGAGGGGATTTATTTGGTCCACATTTCACCAAAAACTGAGCTTATTTGACAATCCTGAACTTGACTGTGGATCAGAAAACAGCTCTTGATCACATGATACAATTCTCCAGATTTTGCAATGCAGTTTCAGTGTAAAAAGGTACCTATAATAATGTGTATTTTACCACTAAAGTGGGCATTTTATGGGAAAATGCACTGAAAAGCTTTGAAAATATATATTTTGATGAAAATCCATGCAAACATCACATGTAGCAATGCATGTAATATTGTGTACAACTTAATTTTTTTAAATTCACATAGAACTATGAGTGAATTATCACTGATTTGGCCATCCCTGTCCAAAATGCTCTGGACATAGAATCTTCCTAGGGCATTGTGGGAAAGAAATGGTGTCTGCTTCCAAAAATGGAGAAATTTGGAGAAAAATCTGCAACATGGTCTTTCTAATTTACTGGAGATTGAGGGGTGGGGAGGAATCGAGAAAAAGAAAAAAAACTTTTTTATATATAAAGAAGTCTGACTTGCTCTGCTTTTGCACCACTCTTCTTGATATTTTTCTTGTAGAAATTTTAAAATGACTTCTAGGATGCAAACTTTGCCACTATTTTCAGCTCCTTTGGTTCATTTGCATTGTTCACCCTCTGTGTTGCTGATGCATCTGCACTGATAAAACAAGATACAAAGACCAATCTGTTCGGATTCGAGTTTCTTAATGCTATACAATGCACTGAATAGTCATCTCAAAGTAGTTTAATGCCAAAACGTACCCTCAGATTTCCAGATAATCTTCACACCATTTGAATGAGGAGGGTTTTCCCCTCTGCCTTTGTCCCAGGACCCTGGAGAATCCACACCCCCAAACCATTTTTGCACAGTTTGGGCTCACCTTACTTCCAATGAGGCCAAGAGGTGCATATGAGCAAATGTCCTTTTCAGTTGTACTATTGTATCTTGTATTGTATCTTGTTAGTCTGTGGATTGCCAACCCTCTGCTTTCTCAAAACCCCATGATGGCTTTAGCTGGGTTTTCCTGTAAGCCTGTGTTCCCTGGAAGGCTGCAAGGTGTCGACTGCTGATTATATGTTTTGAGGAATGAAAGAAAGGATGCTCACAAGCATTCCTTGGTCTTCTTGAAACTAAAGTAAGTGCAGCCAAAATCCTACATCCTACTCATGAGAACTTAATCAATGCTGCCCTCTTGCATTTTGTATGTTTCTGAACAGTTTATTTTCCCATTAGGTAAAGGTAAAGGGACCCCTGACCATTAGGTCCAGTCGTGACCGACTCTGGGGTTGCGGTGCTCATCTCGCTTTATTGGCCGAGGAAGCTGGCATACAGCTTCTGGGTCATGTGGCCAGCATGATTAAGCCGCTTCTGCTGAACCAGAACAGTGCACGGAAACGCCGTTTACCTTCCCGCCGGAGCGGTACCTATTTATCTACTTGCACTGTGTGCTTTCAAACTGCTAGGTTGGCAGGAGCTGGGATCAAACAACGGGAGCTCACCCCATTGCGGGGATTCAAACCACGACCTTCTGATCAGCAAGCCCAAGAGGCTCAGTGGTTTAGACCACAGCGCCACCCACATCCCTTATTTTCCCATTAAGTAATTATTATTATTATTATTTATTAAATTTATATACCGCCCTTCATCGTGATATCTCAGGGCAGTTCACAAGATAAAAAGACAGGGTAAAACACAACTAAATCAATAACTAAAACAAGGCAACAAGCCAATAGCTGCCGCCCTCCCACAAGCACATTTCAAAGGCTGTATAATATTAATCATCAGCCCAAGGCCCGATTGAAAAGGAACAAGTTTGCTTGCCACCTAAAGATATACAATGAAGGCACCACGCAAACCTCACTGAGGAGAGCATTTCAGAAACAGGGAGCCACTGCAGCAAAGGCCCGTTCTCGTGTTGCCACCCTCAGAACCTCACATGGAGGAAGCACACAAAGAAGGGCCTCAGATGATGAACGCAGAATCTGGGTCGGTTTATATCGGGAGAGGTAATCCTTGAGGGATTGCAATCCTGAGCCGTAATGGAGATTGGTTGAAAAAACACAAGAAAAATGTTCAGCACAACACTTTCACATAGGGCTGAGCAAACACGCTAGTACCATACAACAAAAAGAATACATTTGGAAAACAGGCCAGGTAACATAAAACCTCTAATGCAGTTAAAATTCCTATTTACTGATCCTCAGTCCTGATTTTCCTGTTTTGTGTTAATATTGGTTTCTGTGAGACAAGGTCCCTATGCACAGGGACAAAGGACAGTAGGGAAATTTGATCCAGTTCGCATTTATAAGTGACTCGCCCTAAATCACTGCAAAACAGCTACCCTTCAAAATCTGCACTTTTCTGAATTCCGTAATGCAACTTTCCAACCAAGCAGTGTGAACAAAAATGCATATCAATCATATGCTAGGGTAAAGGGTACATAAGAATGTAGATAGTAATGAAAATACCATACAAAAATGCATTACATAAAGGGAAATTGGCTGATTCACCCATAAAAAAGACTCTAGGCCTGAAAGGACCCTTGGTTGTTTCTTTATTGAGTTAACTTTGTTTCTTTTAAGGAAGTGGACAAAATCCAATTCAGAACAGCTGCAATAAACCAGCATTGTCACCTTGGGCTGGCAATAAGTTCTTTCAATGTACTTCATACACTGTGGCAATGGAGACCAACCACAATTTCATATAAGACAGCCAATCTCTTCTCGTTTCATGCATGGGGGTGAATGCCCCCCGCATTATGAAGAGTGGACTAAAATTGCAAGGTATAAGGAATTTCTTATGAAAACAACTAGAAGCAGGAAAGAAAGGAAGAAATAAAGTGTATGTGTTTGGTGGGGGGGGGGATCATATTTGTGTTGTTGATCCTCGTTTCAATGAAGGTTTAAAATGTAAATGACAAGTGAGAGAATAGGGATGAAGTATCTTTAAAGTTGCAACAAATCATTTTATATTGATAGAATCCTGGGCTCCGATCCAAACACAGCTCTTGCCTTAATGCAAGCTGATTTCAGGCGACTTCAAAATAGCCCAGATACTTTGGTGATTGGCAGGTGCTATAGAGGCAGCTGCCAAAATCAAATTGATTTTCCCCACCCCAACTTCTTCTTTTGAAGGACTTGATCTTTTTATATGAAGCTAAAAATGAAAGCACGTACATATGATTTCTGGGCTGCTTTTAAATTTTTTGATGGGAGCTAAATACAGCAAAGGATGGCCAATGATTTAAAAAATGGAAAAAAAAGTGGGGTGTTTGTGTAGGTTTCAAGAGATGTAAGGAAATTGTCTCAGGTGGGGGAATAAATGTGTCCCTGTTTTCATTCAAAGCCAAATCTAGCCCAATTCACACTATCTGAAACAATATGTGAAATGAAGAGTAGTCATCATCCAAAAGAAAATTGTAAACAAAATTCTCTGTGTGTGTTGTTTTCTCTAATATATATAATTCACACTTTCCTGAATTTTGCAATGCAGCTTGCCAGCCAAATAATGTTTACAAATAATGCATATTGTAGGGTAAGGTGCGCATAATAATGTATATGTCAGGGAAAACAACATGCAAAATTCTTTATATTGGGGAAAATTACTTTCCTACAATGTGTAAATTAGGCACAATTATATAGAAACTGGTGTCTTTAAAAAAATCCAACTGGGGTAGAAATGTGTAGAACTGAATTTAAGACTAGAACCTGAGAGAAACCATAATTCACAGATTTGCCTATGCCTAGATATTCTTTTAAAATTACTGCAATGGGGGGGGGGGCACACAGCACTTCATGCCTGTGCTTGGTTTCATGATTAAGCATTTTGAGCTCACCACAATCGTTCTAAGAAGGATGAACTTTAGTCTTCTCCAAATGGTGGCTTCTACAACTATGTTCCATTAACAGATGGAACTAGCTCAAGAATTCACTAGGCAGAAAACTCAATTGCACTTGAGAGCATGGCAGTTAGAGATCACATAATCAACTCCTTTGGATACAACAGGTTGGAAATGGGATTCACTGCTGGGGGGGGCAGCAAAGGAAGATGAGTTCAAAAATGGTGTAAGGATGAGGATCCACTCAATGTTCATTGTTCAATTAAAAAAAAAAGTCCAATGTGTTGGGGGAGGGGGAGGAGATGAGCAGAAAACAGAAAGAGGAGGAACTTGAAAAAGCCTCTTCTAATCCACTGAGAGCTCTTTGCTTGCTAGCAAATTTCACACATCTGTTGTGGGCTCAAGAGATATGGATTCCAACAGCAATATAAATGAATTCAAACACACATTACAGGTCTGATTAATTTTCTGCTGGGGACATTTTTAAAATACTTGTCAAGTAATCTTTGTGTCGTGCGGCATATGATACGACTCCCAAGTACTTGTTTCTTCCATATGGGGAAGGCTTGCCAATATTAGCAGCACTGAAGCCTTGGAGTGCTGCTGACTGTTAATATTCTGGAAGACTGGTGTTATTATTGGCAGGGTTTCTCCTGATGTTTCAGAAAGAATAACAGGTGGCAGCAGAAGGATTTGTTCATATTGAAACATTTATAATTTCTTGTAGCTTTGAGATTTCCCTCCGGGCGTTGAAGGGAGTCTGAAGTAACCTTTGTGTCTATGCAATGCATGAAAAATGCTTGCCCAAATTTTTCCACAGATTTAGGAATTCCAAATTACCTTGCTCCTTTATGGAGAGTTTATGTCCAATTATGGATCATGGGCTGCTCATCACAACATTGCATAGCCAGTCAGATTCAGTTAGGCGTTTACCTTGTTGATGGCAAACC
The DNA here is from genome assembly GCF_964106915.1 of Podarcis gaigeae. Lineage (NCBI taxonomy): Eukaryota > Metazoa > Chordata > Lepidosauria > Squamata > Lacertidae > Podarcis > Podarcis gaigeae. The sequence goes on from NC_139692.1 coordinate 5,953,673, forward strand.
AGGATTATTTAAAAAGAGAGCAGAGGTTTCGTGGGCTATTAACATTCAAGTAATCTCAGTAATCAGAAAGATAAAGAGAAACAAAGCACATTTTTTGCAGTCCCTGACTCTGACCATTTCCCTTGAATCCTTGAAAAATCGCTGAAAATGATTTGTATTTAAAAAACAAGTTTTAATCAACTCTGATGCCAAAATGGTTCCTGCGGTGCTTCTATTCATTTAATATTGGAATCGATTTAACAGTGTTAAAATACACTGCACATATTGAATTTTTATTATTATTAAAACACATGCCCCCCCCTTTTCTCTCTAAAACAAACTCAAAAGTGCTTCAAAAAAAGTCCACTGAACACAAACACACACACAGGGAAAAACCAATTCAAATTATTCATATCAGTTTCATATAAAAAAAACCCGAGAGCAAGCTCCCCCCCCCCGAACTTTTTCACATTGGGTGTGGCGCTCATCTGTTCCACCTGCACACACTACTCAAAAATAGCATCACTGCAATTATAAGTGCAAAGGCTTTACTTTTTGTGCAGTTTCTTTTGAAAAATGCATGCTTGTGAATAAGTAAATGTTGGGAGCAGGGTAGGAGGTACAAATGCATTAACAGGATGAAACACTCCGGCAAACTGTACATGTCCAATTCCATATTTAATTTTAGAAATTATCTCACAGTGCAAAAGTGCAACTGTATTCAGTTGGGGCTTACTCCCAGGTAAGTCCTTATAGGATTTTGGCCTTAGGTAAACTGGAATTAAGGAAATGTGAAATAAAGGACAAAATAAGCCAGTACAGTATGAACTCATTGTTAAGGATCAAGAAGAGTTTTTTTCCAGTTCAATTTTAATGCAAATCTACTAAACCAAAACACAGCTATCCTTCATAATATGCAGTTCTCTGTACACAACCAAAACACACATACATTCAAAATATACATATTGGGGGGAACGGCATGCAAAAGTTGTGTATGTTAGTGGTACTAAGACGGAAACAAATGCACTGTATTAAGGGAAATTGCTTGCAAAATTGTGTATATTAGGGGAAATGTGTATATTAGGAGCGTGAAAAAGTGTGAAAAATGCTACCATTATTTTCTGTGCTAGGGAAGGGAATGAAAATACAAATGCAGAAATTGGGTGAACTGAACTGAGGATTTGAAAAATAAGAAACTTTGAGAAACCTTTGGTCTATGAAGCTCAGTATTGCTCACACTTTGGGCTTGCAGCTCTCCAGGGTTTCTGAGAAGCATCTCTGCTAGCCCAACCTAGAGATGCTATGGCTGGAAACTTTGACCTTCTGCATGCAAAACTGATACTGTACCAAGAGCTATGACCCAGCTCTGCTCATCTCTAATGCTCTCTTCTTCACATTTATTTTAAAGTAGTTTGGGATAGTAAGTAGGAAGAAAGGAGTGACTGCCTGGGTTTCTTCTATCAGCCAGCTGGCATGCAATCAGCCTGTGTCTCTTTGGGTGCCTGAACACTTCGATTCTACTACAAATCTTTAATGAGATGTAAGGGGGGGGGGGTTAGTCTGGATCCCTATTATAAATGCTCCCGTGCCAAATACATTCTTGGTGCAATCACTAAGTAAGATCCCTATTTAAAGGTCAGTTTTGCTCATTCCTCTAAGACCATTAAAGACTGAGCATCCATTACAAGTCCTGCCTAGCCTATTAGAAAGGTCAAATGTTGTAAGGAAGCATACCTTTCAGTTATAAATGTAATTACGCTTCCTGAAAATCACATTGCTTGCATTCTTTTTGGAAATACATAATGAGATTTTTTTCTTCTTCACACAGAAGCAGCACAGCAGAACTGATAAACCCTTTGTAAGGCACCAAAAGATTTGGAGAGAAGATCTCCTCTGCTTAGTTCAAAAGCAAGATGATGGCAGTGTAGAGAGAAGCACCTCTCAGAACACTTTCCATCAAGGGTGCTGCCATGATTAGAAATGCGGCTCTGATGTGTCCACAATGGCAAGATTATAAGAAAGCCTGTTAAGCATTTTATTAGTATGAATCTCAATTGTGGGGATTTCATCAGTCATTTCACAACTATTTAAGACAGCAATTCTAAGTCACAGTCCTGGTCCCAGGAAAATGAATAAGTCTAGCTTGAATTAGTTTAGCACAATGATTCTCAAGTGATGATCAGACAAGGAGGCCACTGAAATCAGATTTATTTGTTCATTTTAAGAAATGATCCAAACTCTTACCTCATCTCAAATCAGAGCACAACTCTGAGCACGATTTAAACATTGCTTTGCAAAATGCCGTACAGTCCTGTGCATGATTGTTTAGAATGAAATTCTCTTGTGGCCAATGGGATGGCAGAGCATTCTTAAATTTTGGAGGTGGAGGATTGAAGAGATGGCACTGTCCCACCTCTGAAACTCTGCTGGCTTGTGCCAGACAGGGAAGGAGTTGTTGGTGAATGATTTGATTATTTTTTGCTCCTCCCCTGAAACTTAAAACCTGTATCCAATATTCTCTGTCTGCTAGCACAAGGGGCTCTTGAACTACTGGGTGGGTGAGTTGATGAAGGGCAGTACATTAATTTAATAAATAATTTAATAAATAATAATAATAATAACAACAACAATGGTTGGCACAATCTATTGTAAAACAAAGTCACCAGCATTTACTTGGGCAACCATGTTCCACTGGTACAAAACATATTGCTAACAGAACAAGAACTGTTTAATGTTAAGTGGCTAGCGCTACGATGAATACAATTCTCTTTGTTCATTAAAAAAACAATTAGGGGGATCTCTGCTGAACCCCACCCCACCCCATAATTCCCCATGTTGAGGCATAACAATGGATATTTCCAATGGAAATATTAGCAGTCTGGAGCTTTCTATGAGCATAGGATGACCTCTGTAACAAATGTGGCCCCACAAATCACCATCTCCTCCAGCTAGTGTATCTGGGGATTAGGACTGCTTTGTTCTTCCTTAGTGCTGTTAGAATTGAACTCTCATACAAATTCATGTTCCTGATTCAAAATGAGTGTTCAGTGAAAAACCCATATAGCATTAGCTCCAGGATAAGCAGACTCCTTCTGATCTCACTGCAAGGACGCATCAGAGGTGTCCTATCATTCATTCATTTATTCTTTAGACTGAGGACTCAGCTATACAGCTGCAAATAAAATGTCTTAGGTGCATTATACAAATATAACACTAGATGGCAATGGTGAGCTATGGCAAATTCAATATTTTTTTATATTTTTTTATTTTAATTTTAATAAGCATTTTCACAGCATTCTTTATATGTGTCTAGAGTCCACCTGATACTCACTGCTCTAAGACAAGGTGGTTCTCTGAAGTGGCTTACTACAATTAAATCCAACAAAAAGGTGTGGTGTTGTTGCTGATTGTTTTAAAAAAGCTTGGGTGTTTTATATGGCCGTCTTTTCTGGACTCTAGAAATTTAATCTCTCAAGAGAGCAGAAGGGCTTCCTTATATATTTAGGGACCACCTCATAGGTAAATAACCAAAGATACAGCTCTTTGAGAAGGTTCTGAGAAGCCAAGAGAGTTCTTCCTCTATATCAGGGATGTGAAACCTGGGGCGCTCCAGATGTCGCTGAACTACAATTCATAATCATAGTCCTTATGGGCTGAGGTTTATAGGAACTGGAATCCAACAACATACAGTATGTGCCTCCTCCAGGGCTGTGATGCTTCCTAAAAAGCATGGAAAAGGCAACCTCACCACTCCTCTTCAAGAAGGGCTAATACTGAAAGACCCTGAAAAAAGAGAGATCAGGGAGGATTTGGTCTAATCTGGACAGATCCTGAAGCTGAGGCTCCAATACTTCAGCGACCTCATGAGAAGAGAAGACTCCCTGGAAAAGACCCTGATGTTGGGAAAGATGGAGGGCACAAGGAGAAGGGGACGGCAGAGGACGAGATGGTTGGGCAGTGTTCTCAAAGCTACCAGCATGAGTTTGACCAAACAGCAGGAGGCAGTGGAAGACAGGAGTGCCTGGCGTGCTCTGGTCCATGGGGTCACGAAGAGTCGGACACGACTAAATGACTATTTTTTTTAAAAAAATAATATTTATTAAAGATTTAAAGGTTACAAAAAGAAAAAGTAAAAACACCATATTAAACAAAAACACAACAACACATCACAATAAGGAAAAGGGGAAAAAAGAAAAAGAAAAAGAAAAAGAAGAAAACAGAAAAATAAAATCCATTAAAAAACACAGCGAATCTTCCCATAACTTATATTTGATTTGCTTGTTTCCTTGACCTCCTCACATCTCCCTTTTTTGTATTCTAGTTCGATTAACTATTTCAGCAAATCCTTTGCATCTTTTCCAATTTTTGTCCTGTAATTTATCTTAATATAATGTAACTTTACTTTCCCTCCTTTCACCAATTAAAAGTCTGTTTTTTCCTAAACCTTTATAACATTTCTGCTAAAACCACATAACTTCATTCCAAAATCCTTCTAACATTCATTAATTTTACAATGTTTCTGTAGATAGTCTTCAAATTTCTTCCAATCTTCCTCCACCGACTCTTCTCCCTGGTCTCGGATTCTGCCAGTCATTTCCGCCAGTTCCATGTAGTCCATCACCTTCATCTGCCATTCTTCCCAGGTGGGTAGATCTTGTGTCTTCCAGTACTTTGCAATAAGTATTCTTGCTGCTGTTGTAGCATACATAAAGAAAGTTCTATCCTTCTTTGGCACCAATTGGCTGACCATGCCCAGGAGAAAGGCCTCTGGTTTCTTCAGAAAGGTATATTTAAATACCTTTTTCATTTCATTATAGATCATCTCCCAGAAAGTCTTAATCCTTGGGCATGTCCACCAAAGGTGAAAGAATGTACCTTCAGTCTCTTTGCATTTCCAACATTTATTATCGGGCAAATGATAAATTTTTGCAAGCTTGACTGGTGTCATGTACCACCTGTAGATCATTTTCATTATATTCTCTCTTAAGGCATGGACACGACTAAATGACTAAACAACAATAACACATTGCCCGGTGTCATTATTCCTCCCGGGGGTCTCCTGGGGCCTAGGGGGTCTCCCCTTGTCCGCCCAATAAGGGTCTCCTAAAAGCTCTCAGAACCCTTTACAAAGTTATAGCTCTCATAATGATTTGGGGGAAGCCCATATGATTTAAAGTGGTATCATAGTGCTTTAAATATATGTCTGATGTGAATGTGGCCCTTGAGCAATTAACTGCAGCAATGCCCCTTTCCTTCTTGCATGGATGGGTAGAGAAGTATGGGAGGGCTCAGGCAGTGCTTATTGGTATGAGAACAGGAGCATTAGCTTTGAGCCAGGGGCGGAGGAAGGGGGGTGCAGTGGGTGTGGGCCACCCTAGGTGTCACCACTAAGTGGGGTGGCAAAATGCTGGGCAGCACTCACTGTGGGGCCTACAGCACGCCCAAATCACATTTCTCCTGGGAGTGATGCAGTGGCTTGAGTGCTTTCAGGCTCCACACTGCCCCAAATGGCCCACCTGCTGCATGTCCCCCCAGCTATAGCACCCTGTAGCTGAGTGGGAGGAGGCAGGCAGACTCCTCAGAGGTCCTGCGGAGCATCCTGCCCCGGCTGGCCCCACCCCTGCGGGCAGCTGGCCCCGCTCCAGGCACCTGATCGCCTTGCTCCACCGCTGCCTTCTTCCTTATATAGAATATCTGTTCTTTATTAGGTGACCACTGAATTAAATTGCATCTCCCTTTCGCCAGGTATAGCCTGCAACATGGGGTCAGAATAACAGATAAGGCCTCTTTTAAATCCTTCATTGCAACTTAAAGAGAATATTGATTATATTATTTCAGTGTGTAAAGTAAAGGACTGTTTCTGGCCTTTATTTTAATGACCCTTTTCAGCATCGGCATCGACAAAAAAAGATGCTAGGAGGATTATAATTTTCCTCTACTGAGCTCTTAGAGACATACTTAGCCATTGTGACAAACTTAGCCTGACATAATGATAATTTTAGGATGTTTTGTTCATCCTCTGATATTTATATTCATTCTTATACTTAGCTGAGCCTGCTTGACCTTTCCCTGTATGGCACAGAGGCCTACCACATTAATATAGAGTCAAATGCTATTTAAATGGATTCTAGCGTTCTTTAAGCATTAACAGAAAGAGCCCAATTCTCTCTCTAAATCACATGCACCTGTGTCCAAAGCTAGCTGTGTGACAGAGGGAAAAAAGCCACACTGTTGGCTTAGAATCAGAGTGAGCCACAATCTAAATGGAGCCCTGAAGTGACTCAGTTGTAATATTTTGGGGGACAGCGGGGGGGGGGGCATTCAGGGATGAATAACCAGTACCCCCCCCCCAGATGTTGTTGGACTACACCTCCCATCATCCCCAGTCAGCGCATGGGAGTTGCACGTGTGCTTCTTGTTCATTAATAACAGCGTTAATGACAGACAAAGAAAACAGAACACAACAGTAAATAGAATGCAAAGTTAACCTAAATATAACTAAGGAAGGAAACTAAGGTAAAGAAAGGGACACTCGCTAAGTAACTAAGACTAAGAGAGACAACAAACGTTTTCTTTGGGGTGGGGTGTATAAGGATGGGACTGGACTTAATTGGGGAAAGATTAGAAGCGCACAGGTATATGGCCAGGTAAGGTACTCTGAAAGAAACAAGACACAAACTGAACAAATCCCACCAAGCTCCACCAAACTTTTTTTTAAGAGACAGAACTTACTGTACAAAGGAGTAAAAGCAATGTGAACTTTGCATAGTGGGAAGGTATTTTGAAATTTCACCACCATAATGATGATGATTGATTGATTTTTTTTCCTGAAGGAACTGAAGGCAGCTTACAAATAAAAGCAAGAACCAGTAAAAACATCAAAAAAGCAATCATTAAAAAAAACCAATTAAACACCGATGGAATTAAATATATATACAAACATAAAATCTGTTTGCGTGTTCAGACTCAGAGACCTCCCCCCTAAATAAACACACAATTGACTCAAATTTTAGTTTTGGGCTTTGGCAGAATTTAGGCCACAACTTTATTGATTACAGAAAGTGAGTGGTTGCATAGGCTCTGGTTCGACTAGCTCCCTGCACCCTTGCAGGTAGCACTGACCCAGGGCACCAGCATAGGTCAGCATAGGGTGAACACCTGAGGTAGGCGGAAAGCCCGGTAACAGACTCGGTTCATGCCCCAGGTGCTCCCCTGGACTCAGGCACAGGCACAACGCCCTCTCGGGGGTTGACAAAACCAAGCTGAGTCCCTGGATTCCTTTAACGGAATACCTTTCACATAGGGATGGTGAGAGTGTTCTCCCATCCCTATCACCTGAACCAGAGCCTATCCGCAAGCTTACAAGTTGTGACAATTTGCTACACAACAGGCAAAACCCAAATGGCGACAGCCAATCAGCCAAGTAGGGAAAATTCCTGCCGTGCCCCTGTCCCAATGACAGACAACACACGATGGCATAGCAAGGTCAATCACAAAATGCCCTAAAAATAAGGAGAGGTGGATGGGTGTTCCGATGCACGAGCTGAAAGAGGAAGCTCTGGGTAATGTGCATAGGCATATATAGGTCCCTCAATCCGTTTAGACTGCACCCCATTGGCCAGATTAAACCCAGCAATGAGGGACCTACCAATCGGATGTTGTGGCTGTCCAATATACCCACCCACAACACAGGAGTTCAGTCTCCAGGTCTCACCGCAACACGTGCCCTCTTTGAGGGAGGACATGCTTTAAAACATACTGATATTTATAATAAAAACAGCACAGCACCAGCCCTTTAATTAAAAGCAGTCAAGTTCCCCAAATCTTCACTTGCTGGCAGAAGGACAACAAGCAGGGGGCCAGTCTAGGTTCTCCAGGGAGAGGGCTCCAAAGTCTGGGAGCGACCACTGAGAAGGGTCTCTCCCAAGCCCCCACCAAGCATGCCAGGACTAAGAGAAGGGTCTCCTGCAAAGGAGGCTTGTATGAAGGAATACCATCTTTCAGATAGCTTGGACCAAAGCTGTGTAGGTCATAACTAGCGCTTTAAACTGTCCCCAGAAACAGACCGGTAACCAAGGAAGCTATTCTAATAAGGGAGTATAATGCTCCCTGTAACATCCCCCCCCCCAAAAGCACTGTTAATGGAGAGTGTTGAGTGTGATTCTAGCCTCCAATGTACTTCTGTGGAGAGTGAGTTCCACAACTTAAGGGCCATCACAGAGGTCAGTGTCCCTTCCCAGCTTAGCTTCTGATGCTGGAGAAAATACGAAGAGGGCCTCTCTGCTGATCTTAACGCCTGACATGGTTTACAGAGAAGGAAGCAGTCTTTCAGATACAGTGGTGCCTCGCAAGACGAAAATAATCCGTTCCGCGAGTCTCTTCGTCTAGCGGTTTTTTCATCTTGCGAAGCAACCCTATTAGCGGCTTAGCGGCTTAGCGGCTATTAGCGGCTTAGCGGCTTAGAAAAAGGGGGGGGGAGCAAAAATAATCGCAAGACTCGCAAGACGTTTTCGTCTTGCGAAGCAAGCCCATAGGGAAATTCGTCTTGCGAAGCGCATCGAAAAACGGAAAACCCTTTCGTCTAGCGGGTTTTTCGTCTTGCGAGGCATTCGTCTTGCGGGGCACCACTGTATTTGGTCTGAACTATTATCATGCTATCTGCAATGTTCTTCCTGAAGGTGGAAAGTCAAATTTCTGTGAGAGCGGTATCTAGGAACCAGGAAACGACAGTATTTGATAGGGTTATATTCATTTAATATTGACATGGGATTCTAAAAAACTTAGCTGGAAAACTGCACCATGATGATGACGGTGATGCTGTGAACATGTATGGGGCTTTACAGAAGAAGAAAAAGACAGATTCACTACCCAACAGAGTTTGCGATCCAACGTTGGCAGGCAAAAGGAGGGGATGGAGTCAAAGATACCTAGAGGAAAAATGTTTATATGCTCCATTTCAGTAGAGAATGAGGGCTAAAGGATAAAAAATTACACTGGCCTTTCTCATCAAGCTGATATTTTATGGTCTGTACCCAAATGCTGTTAAATGATTGCATCTTGCTAAAGTGTGTAAATCAATAAAGTAAAATAATAATAATACAGCACATATTTCACTATTATCAGTCTCTTCAGTTAAAAAGTGCTGTCCTGCTAAAGAACGAAAGAAAGAAAACTGTACAGATGCCGCAAATTTGTAAAGCATCTGTTGTGTCTCTGCGTGATTAGGCTACCTAAAAGGAACCAGCATATAGGCATATGATGAGACAGTCAGTTAATGGTGCAGCTAACCCCTTTGTGCTATGGAAGAAAGCTTTTGTTTCTACACTTTGATTTGCACTATTGCAGGCCTGTAAACCCTTTTATTGCTTTGTAGTAAAGCTGGGGGAAGGGCTAATCTTTTCACCAGTCTTCTGCAATGGTTTCTGATGTTTATCTTAGCTCCTCCCTTACAAATATTATTCTTGTTGTGTTTTTTTTAAAAAATTAGAAGGTTATGACTCCACTGCTATAAAAGATATATCCTCACCCCCCCCCCCCCTCAAAAGTTTGGGAATAAACAATCTCATTAGCATTTGTTTTTCTAAGGGACACTTCTTTGATAATTTCATTTTACAGCAGAATGGGCTTACCATTTGCATTTAAATGAAGGCCGCGGAAGGAAGATGCAGAATTCAATTTTATCTAGCTGATAAGATCCTGGCAGTGAAGATTACAGCTCATGGTTTGAAACAAACCAGAGCTCACTAATCACTTCACCCCTACAAGTTGCTTGGATCTTGAAAATGATCAAATGAAATGTGGTCTCTTTAGTAGCATGTACAGAAACTCCAAAAAAAGCAAAGAAAACACAGTTCACAATTACACTACCATGTCATAACATCAATATGATCAGGACTGGCAAGTTCAGACAAACATGGATGGATGCTGTGATTGACCACCATTGAAATCCTGAAAACAGAGGGTTTTGATTGATTGTTTTGGCAATGATGAAAATGAATTCAAATATGCATTAGCACTTTCAGCTGTCCTCTATTCCTGGTTTCGTTTGACTTTACATAAGCCACATCTGCTTTGATCTATCACATAGGTCTCATGTAGAACACAGTAAAATAACATTTTATTGTGCAGAATGTGCCTCTGAGAAAGATCAAAGTAGCATGTTGATGTCATAATGCAGCACACCTTGCCCTGGCTGGTGTGACCCATGAACGCAGCAAAAGAACAAGACGATACAATGGTGATGGGATAAAATCGGGCCAAATGTTTATTGATAGCAGCAAGCAGCGTGATGGTTGGCGTGGGTCCCAGGATCAGTTCATCATTCCACAAGCCTCATGTTGATAGAATGGATCCGCCAGATTTGGACCACCCCAAACCTGTTCCGTGGGAGTTGGCCAATGTTGAACCTTGCCATGGTAGAAGCCAAGCAAGCAAGGTCTCGTTGAGTGACCAGGGTGCAGATTCCTACCAGGCAGATACCTCAAACTTGGGGTGCTGTGGTCAATCCTCCCCCCAGGCTCCTTATGGGGCCCCCTATACTATGTTGATCCTGCCCAGTGCCATTTCCACCCTCATACAAACAACGTTCTTCACCTAACAAGGAAAGGCCATAATTTCACTAAGGGAAAGGTGAAAAAACCCAAACAAGTGCCAAACAGGTTGAGAGAGAAAAAAATCCTTTCCAGCCCTGTCAAACCACAACCCAAAATTGCTCAGTGAAGGCTCTAACCCGAGGGTGGGTGGGCGGGAAGCTCACAAAACAAAATGTCCCTGAGCTCCAGGGAAAGCAAAACAAAAAAAATTCCTTCCAGTAGCACCTTAAAGACCAACTAAGTTAGTTCTTGGTATGAGCTTTCGTGTGCATGCACACTTCTTCAGATACACTGAAACAGAAGTTACCAGACCCTTCTATATAGTGAGAAGGTGGTACAATGGCAGCCTTATATAGGCTTTCGCTTCCCCCTTGCAAGGGCTCATGGGACAGCTTTTTCCCATGAGCCTGTCACACAGAGAGGATTTTGCTGCCATCTGTGGGCACAGCGCTGCCAAACAAAGGTGTCCCGTGCTTATTGGGCACAGAAGAAGGCCTTTCATCAGAATAGTAGATGTCTAGGAAGATTATAAAGGGTCTGGAAACCAAACCTTATGAGGAATGGTTGAGAAAGTTGGGGGTATGTTCAGCCTGGAGAAAAGTAGAAGCTTGTTTTCTGCTGCTCCTGAAGGTAGGACTCAAACCAATGGATTCAAATGACAAAAAAAGGAAATTCCAGCTGAACACTTTCTGGTGTTGAGCTGTTTGAGAGTGAAATGGAGAACCTTGTAAAGTGGTGGTTTTAAACAGAGGTTGAATGGCCATCTGTCAGGGATTCTTTACCTGTGATTCCTTCATTGCTGGGGATTGAACTATTGTTATTGTTTTCGTTTTTAGTATATTTATTTATACTCCATTTTTTATCCCCAGTGATACTCAAGGTGGCTTACAGATAAAAATAAGAACCACTAAAACATTTAAAAAATGATAATTTAAAAAACAATTAAACATTGATCCATATGGGACTGCTGCATATTCCTGCTTTGCAGGGTGTTGGACTAGATGATTCTTCCAACTCTGTGGTTCTATGAGAGAATTAAAACTATATACATATATAAAATCTGTTTAAAATATACCAGTAATTACAATAAAAACAGCACAGACCAGATGACCCACGGGGTCTTCAATTCTATGATACTCTGATTCTATTTATAATTGAGGCAAAGACCAGTCCTATTGTTATAGACAATATCTATGGCTTTTACCCCCTATGGCTTTTACATTAGGCCCATAAAGTTATTGCCTTGGCTAAGCTCAAGTCCACTGCTGTTTCCTTTGCTTAAAGAACATTTGCTTATTTCAAGGTCAAACCCAGTTAACTTGCTGCATGAATTAATATTTTTAGATCACAATGTCTAGTTTCCTCTAGTGCCCCAGCTATTTTGCATACTAAAGTGGAGTCTTAAAATGGATCCATCTTAACAAATAAGTTGTAGAAACTTTTAACAAGATATCTAGCAGTCCTCATCTGCCCCACTTTAATAAGGGCTTTACCACTCTTATAAGGTTAAATGTTTGCCACAGTGATGCATTAATAACTCAAAACCTTTAATTATGTCAGTGCCCCATTTAATTAAACCCAACATGATAAACTGTCAGCACTTCCTTTATGAACCCCTATTTTGATTGGCTTATAATGCAGTGATAAAAATTCATTTCATGCTCCAAAATGACATACAAGGTCTCCACTTGAGAGTGACGGTGGTGGTTATTACTGTTATATATAAACAGCTGTATCCATTTGGCATTTGCAAACAATGTGTGGTTTAAAGGACAAAAACATTAAAAAGAGCCTGGCATTGTGTTTGGAAAGGGCAAATCTTTTAAACATTTTTTGCACAATTTCCTTTTCCTCATCCAACCTTGCCTATATTTCATCCAACTGAATTAGATATATGCGTGTGTTGTGGTCTTCTAATTGGTTTATATGCATCCAAATACCTTGTCATGACCCAGAAGCCCTCAGAATATTGACTTATAAACCAGTAACCTGGTCACTGCAGTTTGGATCAATTGAAGTTTCTGAGTTGTGTTCTAGGGCAACCCATGACAGAATGTCTTGCAATAATCCAGACTGGAAGTTAGCAGAGCATGGAGAACAGTGGCCAAACCATTTCTGCCGCAGATGGGCCATAAGTGCTTCATAACTAGAGGTCTCTAGGCAGCTGACTGCAAGCAAACAAAAAGTACAAAATTATTTAAAAACAAACAAAGTTAAAATACAACTAGTACTTAATTTAAATCTTAGATGCCCAGATTAACCTAAGAGTATCCTTAACCTCTGGTTGTTGCTGAACTACAATGACCACCATTCTGACCACTAGCTATTCCATCTAAACTTGATGGGCAATGAAGTCTTACCACATCTGGAGAGGCAAAGTTATTTGCAGTGGGTTTTTTCTTGGGGTATGCAGGGGTACACATACCCCTAAACATATTTTGAATCTTTGTACTTTTGCCCATTTAATGTATTTATTTCTGCCCCGTCCCCGTCCCCCGATTTGAGCTATAAGATGGTGATTTTCTTGAGTCAAAATGAGAGTACCTCCAAACATTTTTTAGAAAAAAAGCACTGGTTATTTGAAAGACCTGGGGGGGGGGTAGAAAGCTTTTCATCTGGCACTAAAAGACCATAAAGAAGACACCAACTTATCCTCTTTTGGGAAGTTTTTCCATAACTGGGGATAGGGGGTGCTACAGAAAAGCCCCTCGCACTGATGACCTTAATTTATTTGGTGAGGGCATTCAGTGCAGAGCCTTTGAAGAGGATCTCAAGGTTCAAGTAGGTACATATGGAAGGAGGAACTTTTTCAGACAACCTAGTCCCAAGGTGCTGCTGCTATCAGTAAGCTCCCCACTGCTGAAATCTCTATCTCTTGCAGCCACCAATTATCTCAGATTTTCTTCCTCCAGCCCCACGTAATTCACTGGAAAACAATTATGGTGAAGTCTTCATATCAGTATTGAACCCCACTCAAACCATTGACTGCCTGCCTGATAACTCACTAGGTCTATGTGTCCCAAACTCAGGCTATAGACACATCATTGTCAGAAGTGCTATAATAAAGTTGGAAAGCAAGCCCTTAACCATAAAAACTGGCATTTCCGTGGTCAGCAGCCCAAATTTAATAATTGTGAAATGCAATACAATGTGATCTTTTAACCTTGTCTGTTGTTTGGGGTGGGTTTTCCCCCACCTCTAATTATTTTGGTGGTGCTCAAGTGGAGTATCACTCTGTTGGTCACAAAAAGCACAATAATGATTTTGGAAAGCATACCCATAAAAATTAATGGGGGGGGGGGAATCCCAGTAAACTAGTGATAATCCCCAAGAAGTGGTCCATCTCTCTTGCAATAAACCTTCCTCTGTGCAAACAATGTGATGCAGCCCTTTATGAGGACAGGAGATCTTTATTGCTACATGTGCCGATATTGCTTTCAGACAAGAGGAGAAAGGACAACCCAAGATAAATCATATTGCTTCATGATAATTTATAGAGAGTGGGAAACGCTTGCACCCATTAACATCTGTCTAAGAAATCTAAACCATCCAAGATGAGAAGAGATTTACTGAAATTAGCACCTTCCATTTTCCAAAGAGCTAAACTCTGCAGGATTCTGACGGATCCACCCCCAGTGAGTATTTATAGCCATATCATCACCAAGGCCATTTAATCAAAAGAATGGAATTGTATTTTTAAAATATAAATTTGAGAAATGACGAAGTTTTAGAGCATGTTTCAGAGTGCGTCTGTCCCCTGTCAGGACCAGAAAGGGAATGTTTCTGAAGCAATTCTAAATCGGTTTCGGCTGTTTTGTGTAAAGTGTCCTTAATCACAGGGATCACTAATGTGGTGGTCCCTGTTTTAAGTGAGATCTGGCCCCCAAGGCAGCTGCTCCAAAATTTCATCAAGGTATGGTGAAAACATTTGCCAATAGTTTCATTTGTAAGAAAAGGGATGTGGGGGATATTTTCAGATTGTAAGGAATGGGAAACCACACACAATAATGTTAGAATTTTCTCTTGCACTTGGTGTGGAGCAACAACAGTGGCCAGTGAAATGGTTGACGGGTAGTAAGAATAAGTTGCTACTGGGGATGTTGAAGCAGAAATTGTTTGCTGATTCATCCCATGTCCATAGTGGAAATCAATCCAGCAAACTTGACTGGTATTTGATGGTATTTGCTGTTGTTGGTTTCAGTCTGCACATGATACATAACTGATCAGAAATATTCAAAGAGAAGGGAGTCCAAGATGGATGGGAGTTTCCAAAAGGAGAAATCTTAAAGGCCGAAATGCAGACAATACCAACAAGAAAGAAAAGTGGGAGGCATCTAAGGAAACTGGTGTGCCGGCATATGAAGCTTGCAAATGAGCTGAGAGTTAAGAAGGGCATGTATAAGAAATGGAAGAAGGGGGAAATCACAAAGGAGGAGTATACACAAGTAGCCAATAGTTGCAGGGTTGAAGGTCAGGCTGGCTAAAGCTCAGAAAGGAGCTCAGGCTTGCAAGAGTGGTTAAAACTAATAATAAAAGTTTTCTTCAGATATGTCCAAAGCAACACCTCCTAAAGGGGAAACGACTCCTTAGCAATTCCCTTAGGCTGCTCCCAGTTTAACTACTCCCAATTCTATGTCTCTATCTCAGTCTACAGGGATGCGGGTGGCACTGTGGTCTAAACCACTGAACCTCTTGTGCTTGCCAATTCGAATTGTCGGCAGTTCGAATCCCTGTGACGGAGTGAGCTCCCGTTGCTCAGTCTCAGCTCCTGCCAACCTAGCAGTTCGAAAGCATGCCAAAAAGTGCAAGTATATCTACTTGGTACCGCTCAAGTGGGAAGGTAAATGGCGTTTCCATGTGCTGCTCTGGTTTCGGTGTTCCATTTTGCCATGACCCGGAAAGCTGTCTGCAGACAAATGCCGGCTCCTTCAGCCTGTAAAGCAAAATGAGCACCGCAACCCCAGAGTCGTCTGCGACTGGTCTTAACTGTCAGGGGTCCTTTACCTTTACCTTTATCTCAGTCCACATTCAAATTTGATTCAAGTTACCTCCCTGCCTCTCCCATAAAACTCTGAAAGGTGTGGCATTCCAAAAGCTAGAAAGAGATTATTGGCCATTGAGGACATTGACTTCCTTTTCTCTTGCATAACTTGGCTCCTTATAGCAAACAAATGAGTGCACCAAGTGTAAAGTTTAGGGATGAGAGCATTCACAACAATTATTATTGTCCTACTTGTAGCAATATACAATGCATGCCCATTTCCCCATCTTCCTGGCTTCTACCTCTGCTGCTTTCCATCTTCTTCCATGGTTCTGGGTTCTGTTTGTCAAAGAACTAGATGGCCTTGAAAAGGATGAGAATTCTTTCTCACTCTCTCTTTTGCCTTCTCGTCCTCATATCATAGTTTTCATTTGTGGCCCACATTAAGAGTGGAGGAAGTGACATTTTTAAAGTGAGAAAGGTCAGGCTTGTCAACTTAAAAATAATTAGATAGTGCTGTATTATCTGAATTGCATGGCACTTTCCCCCTTAAAGGTCTCCAGACTAGCCTGGAAATTATATATATTTCTTCTTCCAGCAGGAATGCCTCTTCAAGGGATTACAGGCAGCATTTTGTAGTTTTCTTTTGCTATATGGCAGGAAAAAGCCTTGTCTGGATGAAATAGCTTTGGTTGACTAACCTCTTGCAACTATTTCTGATCGACAGTGTGCACAAGAATGACAGACAGGAGATGGGAGTTCAAGCTGTACCAGTGGGAAGAGACTCCATTATCGCCCATCTAACATCTTAATAGCTCTTTAAACACAGGATTCGATACTGGAGCCCATCTTGGAGAAGTTCCAAAGCCATCTTAGTTTACTAATCCCGGATGGCAGTTGTGATGTAGGAGATGCAGCACAGATACACACACTCTCATACAAATTCCCTATGCAGCAACTTTTCTGATTGTTAATATAATAGTTCGTTTTCAGCATCTTTTTTCTGGTTTTTCACTACCACCTGGTGATCTAAATCTAATTGCATTTTGCTCCTTATCTTGTGGCAAACTTTAAGGATGCTTTGTGATGGTCATTATTTCAATTGTATACAGGCAAATTCAAGTTGCATAAGTCAAATGGGAGCCACACTTCCCTCCCCCTTCTCCCAAAACTGGAATTTTTGCAATAAGGAAAGTGGCAGGAAATTGCACTAGAAAAGGGGAGATAACAATTGTTTGATGCAACATTGTATATAACGTCCCAGCAATCCAATCAGAATGAATGTTCAATGAATACAGGCCCCCAGGTTCAGTGGGTGGGGTGATTATGTAAGATTTCCTCCTTACTCACCTTCAGGATGTGACTAGGGAAAGGAAATAGGCAGTACTCTCTCCCCCATTTTCTATGGACAGGGTTTGCCGACTTATTGGCTGTAGGCTTTGCCTGATTGCAATTGTTTCATGCAACATTGTATAACCTCCCTGCAAACAAATCAGAATGAATGCTGAATTCATATTTGTCAGATATTGTGCCGATAAATCAGGATGAATGCTCAGCAAGCAGGCCACATGGAAGTGGCCCATCAGACCCATCTCAGTTTGAAACTGATTTTTAAAGCTGTCCTTCATTGCCCTTGCAATTCTGATGCAGCCGATTCCCACAGTATGTTTCTGTTCTTATAAATGTGCATGGCATAAAGTTGTAAAGTAAAGTGACCCCTGACCATTAGGTCCAGTCGTGACCGACTCTGGGGTTGTGGCGCTCATCTCGCTTTCTTGGCCGAGGGAGCCAGCATACAGCTTCCGCGTCATGTGGCCAGCATGACTAAGCTGCTTCTGGCAAACCAGAGCAGGGCACAGAAACACTGTTTACCTTCCCGCCGGAGCGGTACCTATTTATCTACTTGCACTTTGACGTGCTTTCGAACTACTAGGTTGGCAGGAGCAGGGACCGAACAACTGGAGCTCACTCTGTCGCGGGGATTCGAACCGCTGACCTTCTGATCGGCAAGTCCTAGGCTCTGTGGTTTAACCCACAGCGCCACCAGCATCCCTCTGTGCATGGCATACGAGTCTAAATATACATGGCTGGTAGAGAAGATAAATGTGATGTGTAGCCAAACTAACTGGAGTTCAGCTTTAGCCATTTTGTGTGGTTGAGTGTATTTTCTCTCATTCTTGAAATCATTTCTGCAGTTTTCCCAGGTGCCTGCACTTTGGTTAAAGTTCAAGGGAAGCCACCATGAGCTAACTTTCACTTTCATATTAGATTGGGAAAGGCAAATTAGGACAGTTTGCATTTATGGATAAAACAAATTTATCCCCATCACATGCTACAAGTGAAAGTGATGTGGACTTCAAATCCAACCACTGTAAGGGAGCAAGAAGAGTCCTGCTGAATCAGACCAAAGGCCCATCCATACCCTCCAACATTTGTCCAATGAAAATAGGGACGCCCCATTCTATAATGATTATTTTACTATTTATACCCCACTGGGCAGCTTCCAACATAATAAAACATTAAACATTAAAAAAAAACCTTCCCTATACAGGATTGCCATCAGACGGCACGGAGGTCAGATAACTCCACACCCTCCAATGTTTCTCTGATGAAAATAGGAACATCCTAAGGAAAAGTGGTACATTCTGGGATCAAAATAGGGACACTTGGAGGGTCTGCCCATCTACTCCCACATTGTTCTCATAGCGGCCAACCAAATGTCTTTGGGAAGCCTGCAAGTGGAAACCTAGTGCAACAGTGCTCTCCTCACTGATTCTTGGCAACTAGTATTCAATGGCATATTACCTGCAACAGGAAAGGTACTGACTCCTTACTGCCAAGTAGAGATTTTATAGTTTTCTACTGAAAAGGAATCTTTCTGCAAAGCATAGACTTCTTCCTTCTGAAGGAACGTCTCCTACCTGAAGGAGCGTCTCCACACCCATCGTTCTGCCCAGACGCTGAGGTCCAGCGCGGAGGGCCTTCTGGCGGTTCCCTCATTGTGAGAAGCAAAGCTACAGGGAACCAGGCAGAGGGCCTTCTTAGTAGTGGCGCCCGCCCTGTGGAACATCCTCCCATCAGATGTCAAAGAGATAAACAACTACCTGATATTTAGAAGACATCTGAAGGCAGCCCTGTTCATGGAAATTTTTAATGTGTGACATTTTAATGTAATTTTAATCTTTGTTGGAAGCTGCCCAGAGTGGCTGGGGAAGGCCAGCCAGGTGGGTGGGGTACAAATAAATTATTATTATTATTATTATTATTATTATTATTATTATTATTATTATTATTATTATTACAAGCATTTCTCTTCCATCTGCACTATACATTTAAAGCATAATAATAATAATAACAACAACAATAACAATAATAACAACAATAACAATAATAATAAATTTATACCCCACCCTCCCCGGCCGAGACCGGGCTCAGGGCGGCTAACACCAAATATATAAAATACATTAAAAACACAAAATCGATTAGTTTAAAATATAATAAAAATAAAATAACACTTTCATCAGCCACAGCTCCCCAGAAAGATTCATGGGAGCTGTAGTTTGTTAAGGATGCTGAAGATTGCTTAGGAGACCCTCTTCCCCCTCACAAAGCTACAATTTTCAGGGTTCTAGAGGGACTGGCTCTTTAAATTGTAGTTCTTTGAGGGAAACAGCGGCCTCCTTACAACTATTTGCATCCCAGGAAATTGGGGGGGACGGGTGAGCCATGGCTACTTACAGTTGGATGGTACTGCTTTAAATGTATAATGCAGATGGGGCTTAGTGATTCTGGGCCACAGCTACCCTAAGACAGCATATCATCCTCCCATGCTTGCACTATGGAATCACTGCGGAATCCTGATTTTTCTGGACTTTTTTTATTAAGCTGAGGCATAGATGGACACAAGAGCTAACAGAAAAGGATTAGAGGGGTTTATTCAGTGGCTTTTCAAGGAAAGAAAATCCCCCCTTTCCATGCCAAATGCATTAAATGACTGATCTCACAATAGCATAAAATTATCAGTGGCATTAAATCTATGCTAATTCGACCCGCTACTAAGGAAGTTGATTTAACCTGACACCCTTTCCAATGTCATTCATCCACTCTAATTAGCTGGTAAGGTGTTTTGGTCCTGTCGTGGTTCTAATGGCATAGGTATTATTTAAAGACGTTATTAATATTCATTGAACAAAATGAGAAAGTGAAGGAGGGGGTGCCTGTGGAGATTAGTGTTGAGGGATGTTGTATAGATACATCTGATCAGAGTTTGCTGGAAAATGAATCATATTCATTTACAGAGGTTCACCTTTTGCCATAATGATGGAAACAGAACAGAGCCTAACTAGACACAGCTATGTGGGATATAACTACTGTGTTAAATCTTTTGACTCAGTAACTGAACAGCTGAAATTGCTTATTTCACATTGTATCCTTTTTAGCAAAAAGCATCAAGAGACGATGCCTGCGGCTTGGAAACAGCTGCAGATGTAAACTAAATGGCATATTTGTCCTATCCAGTAGTGGCTAGTGCCAGTGGCGTAGCGTGGGGGGTGCAGGGGGGGCCGGCCACACCGGGCACAACATCTGGGGGTTAGGGTTAGGGGGCGCAAATTACTTGCCTTGCCCCGGGTGCTGACAACCCACGCTACGCCACTGGCTAGTGTCTCTCCCTGGGGAGGGTTTGAGTGAGAGAGCAGAGGAGGCTCCTTCCCTCTTTCTGGGTGCCTCCTCCAGTAATAATAATAATAATAATAATAATAATAATAATAATAATAATAATATCTTTATTGTCAATGTACAACCTGTGTACAATGAAATTAACCAAGCCCCCCCAAAAAACCACACTCAATCTCATTGCACTCTGTGTGCTTGTCACACAACACACCAACCCCAAAAGTCAGTTGCACTATATTATTTTCCGTTCAGCAGCTTAACAGCCCACAGATAGAAACTGTTTTTTGCCTGTTGGTACGACTGATTATACTTCTGTATCTCCTGCCCAAGGGTAGAAGATTAAAGAGGTGCTGCCCGGGGTGTGAATCATCCCTGAGAATTTTTCTTGCTCTCCTAAGGCATCGATCCCTTGTGATGTCATCTAGCAGGCTCAGGGGACAACCCATGATATCATGTGCTCTGTTCACTACCCTCTGTAAAGACTTTCTGTCTGTGGGTGTAAAGCCAACGTACCACACTGTGATACAATATGAGAGGACACTTTCTCTTGTGGACTGGTAGAAGGAGGTCATCAATTGTTGTTTAACACTGTTGTTTCACAAGACCCTGAAGAAATGGAGTCTCTGTTGAGCCTTCCTAACCACCTGAGTTATATTGTTTTTCCAAGTGAGGTCTTCACTAAGGTAAACTTCCAGGAATTTAAGGAAGAGACTGTCTCCACACAACCCCCTCCCCCCAATATACAACGGGGCTAGTTCCCCTCTCTTCCTCTGAAAGTCCAACACCATCTCCTTTGTCTTGCTAATATTTAGGCGCAAGGTATTCTCTAGGCACCATGTAGATACTTTTTGAACCTCCCCCCGTCCGCTGGGAGTGTCACCCTCTGTGGCTGGGAGTAGATGCTGAGCCAGTCATGTATCCACTTCTATTGCCATGGACACAAAGATGCCACGGCTGGTTTGAACAAACTTTACAGAAGGAGTGTCTATTGGCTTGTCAGACTTCCAGCCACTTGCCTGCTCTGCTCTTCAAAATGAAGTTGTGTTGTGGGGATTTCCCTTGTTGGACGAACATCTTAGCTTGCACTTAGCCACATATTTATCCTATCACGTACCTACTAATTCCCGTTGCCTATCACTTGCTTTATGCAGCAATATGATCTACACATCAATCCTTCTCTTAACCACATAACCCCATCCCCCACAGTAGTGTAGGAAGGCCAGGGGGCACCAGGAGACATTGGGTCTGCAGGGCAAGTCTGCAGGGCACGTTTCTCCCATCTGCCCTCCTCTGATATAGGGCTATCATCCTAAAAATGCCTCTCCCCCAAAAAGTTCAACAATTTTGGTTGCCCCAGTCTCAATTGTACCCCAACCCCTGAAAAGCTGTTACTGAGTGATAAGAATTAAGAATGATATGGCACAGAAGATTGTAGTGGGTAGAAAGGATTGAGTGCCCCCAACCATGTGGGTGGAAGCGATTCTAGCCAAGACCAAAATCAGTACTGGATGCAACTTATCATCATCATGTAAGGAGGGCATGTCTAAGAAATGGAAGGAAGGAGAAATCAAAAAGGGAAGATTTGCAGGGAGAAGGTCAGCTGGTCCAAAGCTCAAAATGAACTCAGGATTTTTTTTTGGGGGGGGGAGTGATTCAGCTATCGTTGAAGTCAGATGAAGAACAAGCAAGTAGTAGGTCCCTTGAATGGAGAAGATGGAGAAATGCTATTGTGTGACAAGACAGAAAGCAGACCTGCTCAACACCTACTTTGCCTCAGTTTTCACTCAAAAGCAAAGCAGTTTCCAACTTGGTGATAACAGAATAAATGATGCAAGGATTGAGCTACATCCCAAGATAGGAAAAGAGCTGGTAAGGGAACACCAGGGACTGATGATCTTCACCCAAGGTACTAAAGGAGCTTGCATATGTAATCTCAGAGCTTCTATAAATCATTTTGAGAATTCCTGGAGAACAAGTGAGGTCCCTGTGACCTGGAGGCAGACAAATATTGTTCCCATCTTCAAAAAGAGGGGGAAAGGAGACCCAGGTAATTACTGACTAGTGGACTTGACATTGATACCAGGATAGGGCAGATAATTTAACTGTCAGTCTGCAAGCACTTAGAAAAGGATGCTCTGGTTACTCAAAAAACAAGTCATGCCAAGTCATTTCTTTTTTTGGTAGAGTTACAAGCTTGGTGGATCAGAGGAATGCAGTGGACGTAGTGTATCTTGATTTCAGTCAGGCTTTTGACAAAGTCCCCCATGATCTTCTGGTAAAATGTGTACTGGATGAGGTCATCGTTAGGTAGATTTGTAGCTGGTTAACTGACTGAACCCAAAGATTGCTCACCAATGGTTCCTTATCAAGACACTCCTTCCTTGGATGGTCCAGTGAACCGCCCTCTTGTCCTGTGAACCACCCTGATGCCTGCGGGTATAAGGAGGTATGCAAATCTAATTAATTAGTTAATAATAAATTTGTCATGCGTAATTTTGCAGGAAGTTGGACTAGATGGCCCTCAGAGTCCCTTTCACCTCTACAGTTCTACGATTCTATGACTCTGTGATTCCATCATCATCAGTGTGTCTTCAGACCTAAGAAGTGTCCATCGGAAAGGCTAACAAAACATTAAAAATGACAAAAAAGAATGATGAACAATAACAATTTTAAACAATCACTGAAACAGTAAATGAACAGCAGCACCCCAGCCAATATCTCAAAGCATGGAATACCATAACTTAAACTACTTTTTCTAAGGCTTTTTTAAATGTAACCACGACCATTTCTACCTCCTCCCTACATGTACAGTGTGTGCTCGTCCCGGGGGTTAACCGTGCGGTGAGGTCTGGGTCCAGTCCAAGGTCAAGGGTGCGGTATGGAGGCTGTCCGTCAAAGATGATGCCAAGGAAGTCGGGTGAGGTCAGGAACTCTGGCAGAAGAGCAGGACAGGGTCAGGCAGGAACAGGATACCAACAATGTTGCTCCCGCAACCTGGGACTGGGCTGGCTAGCTTTTATCTGCCCCGAGGCATAAGGCAGCCCCGGTCCACAGGTGACTCGCCTCTCCTGGCCTGGATGCGAGCACTCCTCCTGTGGGAACTTAGTTTCCTCCGCCTCTCTGCCCTGAGCCTCTGCAGCTCAGGAGAGGCTGGAGGATTACCAGACCCAGAGGCAACCTCAGCTTCCCCTGACGGGGCTGAGAGTGGAGCACCTGCAGGCAATGGGTCCTCCATCACTTCAGGAGCCAGCTGGTGCCTGCACCTGAGGATCCAACACAGGTGAGGACCCTTCAGGCTCAAGCCCTGGCTCAGCTGGTTCTGGAGGCGGGGACTCCTGTGCAGGCTGGGATTCCTCAGGTTCAGCCTCCGAGTCCGAATCCCAGGCCATCACACAGTGTGAGAGGAGACTGTCAGACTTTCTTTGGCAATGAAACAATTAGATTCAGCCCTGTGACAGAGAAGGCCCAATCCTTTATCCTCATCTTCCACTGTGAAGGCAATGGGATGTACATCACCTGAAGATCACAGCAGGGGTGGACCTTGGTAACATGGTGTCCTGTGCAAACTCCACCCTCCACCCAGTCCTCCGCCACCTTCCCAAAGTCAGGTAAGAGAGGCACTGGCCTTTGGGAAGGAGATGCAATGCCTCTGGCAGGACACTAGAGCTTTCCCATCTTCTTCCCAAAGCTGGGCAAGTGCTAACTAGGTTTTGGGAAGGAGTCAAGAGGACTATAGGACCCTGTCAAAGCCTTCAGGCCTCATTGCTGAAGAAAGCACTTATTAGGCTTGTGGGGGAGGCAGGAATGCCCCCTCGGCTCAGTGCTGTGTGCAGGTTAACTAGTCATGCTGCTCTAAAACTGCCTCTGATCACAATGTGTGGATAACTTTATGTGAAAGAGAGTAGTCCTTCAGATAAACTGGTTCCATTTCCCCCTCCTCCAAATGAGACAAAATGATATGTAATGTGCAGCTAAAGGAAAGACTCTTGGGGGCCAGATAGCCAACAACATGTAAATACAGTCATACCTCAGGTTACAGACGCTTCAGGTTGTGCGTTTTCGGGTTATGGACATGCCGAAAACTGGAAGTACCGGAATGGGTTACTTCCAGGTTTCAGCGCTCGCGTATGCGCAGAACCACTAAATTGTGCTTTGCACATGTGCAGAAGCACTGAATCACAACCCGCATATGTGCAGACGCGGCACCGGGTTTCAGACGCTGCATGTTACAAACGTGCTTCCCATACAGATCACGTTCGCAACCTGCAGTGTCCACTGCACATATGCTACCAGGGCCAAGTTCAACTGCCTCATATGTTTAATAAACTAATCCCTTAATAACGGGGCCCAGGATACCTTAAGGGCAATTTGAGTCATTACATAGCTGATCAGTCCATTGAGATCATCTAGAAAAGCACTGCTAGTTGTCCCACATGTTACAGAGGTTCAACTGACCTTAGCTTGAAGTTGCTGATCCCATTCCATGGAGAACTCTTTCAGCAGAGATTTGGCAGGCACCCTCACTGTTAACTTTCAGGCATCTCTTGAAGATCTTTTTATGCCCAAAGCCTATTAAGTTGAAGTTTTCTTAAGATTTACAAGTCATTTTAATGATTATTTTTATTGTTTTATGTGCTGCTTTATGTTTGATTGTGCTTGCGTATATTGAGGTATGCCACCTTTATATTTCACATGAGACAGCGGTATATGAATACTTTTATAAATAAATAAATATCAATAGCTTTCAAGAATATGTGCTGGGAAGGGAACAAGAAATTTTAAACCAGGTTTTTTAAAAAGCAAAGATTGTAATATACTCTTTCTTTCTTTTTCACTCTTCTCATATTGTAATACAATTTTATGAGCAACATTTAAGTTGCGACTTGAGTTATCCTTGAAAGACCCTGTTGAAAGTGACTGTGAGGCTGATGCAGGCAAATGAAATATAGGAATACTGATGGACAAAGTAGGTTTATATCCATTATAATTACATCTATAACAGGTTTCTATGAAATACCACAGGTATTATTTAGATGTATGTTGCACATTCTATCTAAAATAAATTGAAATAAAAATATAATGCAAAGCTGGAAAAATATACTCCGTACAAAGTACTGTATCTCTCTGACAAGTACTTAAAAAGGGGGCTGAAAGTAATAAAAATTACTGCTAGAAAAATCGAAGTGTTCCATTCCTAGATTTTATGGAGGCCATAAAAAAATAGGAAAAAAGCAGCTCTAGTTAAACTAGGCTGATGAAGTGATATACTGCCAGAAAGGCATTCAAGGTTGTGTTGAAACAGATTTAAAGTTGATATATATATCAAACACAATAATTCCAGTGCATATTAAATACAGACTGGATGGAACTTAACTTTTGACTTTCGGCAGATGATTGCGAGTGGAGAAACATTGGCTCCTGACAAGAAATTTGCTTTGCTTTGTCCAAGGACTGAGATGAAACTTAAAGCTGGTAGTTTTCACCCATCAAATGAAGCATGCTTGGGCAATGTCATAACCTCCATTTGTTTCTTTGATAGCATTCATGTGCATTTAGAAATTCCCTATAATTTTTTGTCATTCAAGTTGCAAGTCTCTCCACCCCCGCCCCCGGCCAACTCTTTTTCTTGACCAAAATAAAAATAAGAATGCAAGGTTTGCTGTGATAGCTGTTGGAAAATGGAAATTGAGGCAATTGAAGTCCTGCATTAGTTCTGTTTGACACAACCAGTGGGGGAAGTGGGCAGCATTTTCAACCTTGGCTTAACAAACACAAAGAACTAGTAGTGAACTCACAATAAGATATGGATAATGAAAATGTGATATATTACAGTGAATGTATGAAATGTGGCAAACTGATACATTCCCATTCACAGAGAAATTTGTGAATGTCTGAATACTCAGAGGTACTCGTCTCCTTCTATATCCATTAAGACTGGGGTGGAGAAGTTGTGGCCATTCAGCTGTTGTTGGACTACAATACCCATCACCCCTGGCTGTGCTGGAGGGCTTCAGGTTTCCCATCCCTGTCTTAAGGTCTTCATTAGAAGCCCTTCTCTGAGTGCCACCACCAACAAAGACTGATATTGGCCAGGGTTGATATTGGCCAGAAATAAGTGCCTTCTCAAGGTTTGTACCCCAGTTGTGGAATTCACAGGGCTGCTTCTTTGGAGCCTGTTTTAATCAATTGTAAGCTCCAGTGTGGAGTTCAGTGTGTACTTCTGGGTCCACTGGTGCACTGAGCACTGGCTGGACTCCTGTTATGTTGGTGGGCTCACAGGGCATTTGACCTTCCTGGAGTTGTTCCCAGCACCCCTGAGGGAAAGGCAGAACCCAGGAACCTGTCTGTGGTTGCCTGCTTCCTAGTGGGATGTCAGAACATTTTGCCTCCTTGCAGAATTGAAGCCCTGACTGAGCAATCCCAAGCAACACCTGCTGCTCCACCTCCACCTGTACTGGGTCATCTAGCTGGATTGGTGGTATAAAAGCTGGGCTGTGGTGGGGGAAGCACCAAAGAGGAGCACTTTAGGGTGGCACAAGGGCTTTGACAGAAGACTGCCTGCACCTAGGATCAAATTTGCAGTTTGCAGGTGTGACATGTGATGTGCCCTCTCCCACAGCCTGCTGGGTCTGAGTGTGGGTATGAGAAGATACCAGGACAGAATAGGGATTCTGTTGGTGTACTGTCCACCCTGCTGATCAGCTAGGGTGGTATTGTGCTTGCTATTAGAGTCCCCTTGGCTTGTTGTGCTGGGGGGTTTTAACATTCACACTGAGGCTCCCCTGTCAGGCTATCTCAGGATTTAACGTCTGCCAGATCAACAAGACTTTGTCCCAGGTAATGTCGGCCCTACCCATGCTGCAGCACACTCTGGACTTGGTTTTCTGTGCTGGGTTGGATGATAGTGATCTTTCCATAGTTCCATTGTCATGGTTAGATCACTCCTCAATGATCCCATTCTTGCTGGAACTCAAAGTCTCTGAATGTGTGGGGGAAGGATTAAGATAGTCTATCCCCAAGAGGCTGATGGATTGGAATGGTTTCCTGATGGCTCTTGTGGAGTTTCCTGTTGCCTCGACAGGCAATTATGTCAAGGCCCTGGTGGATCTCTGGAATGGACAAATGACCAGGGCAGTGGACATGATTGCTCCTGAGTGTCTTTTCTCATGAAATGGAGCCAAACCAGCCCCCTGGTTCTCTGTGAGCTATTGATGATGAAACATGTGAGATGGTGACTAGAGTGATTTTGGCAGAAAATTCAGAATGAATGAGACTGAACACAGGCTAGAGTCCCTTCGAAGGCCTATTATGTGGCAATGTGGGCAGTGAAGAAATCTCCCCCCCCCCCGCCTTCATTGTATCAGCGAGGAGCTGCCCAGCAGAGCTGTTCTGAGTGGCCAGAAATCTCTTATACTCTGGCCCACATGAGGAGAATTTAGACTACTTAACAACCCCAAGTAAATCTCTTGGATCTGTTCTGACATGGACACTATAGTTGATATAAGTCTGGTGGATGTAACTTTGGCCTCTATTTGTCCCGTGTTAATGGGTACTTTTCCATTAGCATATCCCAAGGATGTGAACAGGATCCTTGGAAAAGTGAGAGCTATCATTTGTGTGCTAGATCCTTGCTCTTTGTGTTTCATCAAAAGGGCTAGTGGGAGACTAGCTGAGTGGGTGAAAGAAGCATCAATGCCTCCTTAAAACAAGGCAAGATTCCAGTGTGACTAAAGGAGGCAGTTATAAGACCTCAAATAAAGGTCTATTGAAGACTTCTATTGTAAAAACCCTCCCTGAATCCTACCATATTGGATAATTATTAGCTAGTCTCCAACACAGTTGCACCTCCAGCACAGCAAGGCCCCTGATTTGTTAGTAATCAATGTGGCTCAATGGCAAAATAACAAAGTGGTGGTGTGCTCTGTGGTTCTCCAGGGTGGTCATTACCTGATCAGGTTTGAGAGCATGGGTCTCTTTCATCCAGACAGAGTGCATTTCTCAGATAGTGGGAATGATGCCTGGCTGGAAGATCTTTGCTCAGGCCTCTTGGATTACCTGCAAAGGTAAGTGGAGTTGGCAGGAGACAGACCACAGTATGGTCCTCCCTTGTGGCAGAATGGGATTGGGCAGGGGAGTGAGAGGAGGATTAGCCATGGCATGCCCTGAGCCTGGGTTGGGGCTTCTGCATGGCGAGAATCCTCACCCCAATTGGCCAGTGGATGCTTGCTTTGCACCACAACTGGGTTCAAAGCTACGTGATTCCCATGGAGAGGGTTTGGATGCTTCCCAACCCTAATGGCATGCCATTCCATCAGACTGCTTCAGTCTAAGATTTGTCCTGCTTTTCAACCAACACCTGATGTCCTGTTTTGTTATTTTACCACTCATATGGGCTACAGAATGAGTCTGCAAGGGAAGTGTTGTTGCAATGCTATTGATCTGTATATTAGATTTTTATAGTGTTGTTTTTGTTTTGTTTTTGTCTCAGACATTGAGAAAATGCACCTGGGATTGCCAACTGTAAGTGACCCCATTCCTCCTGTATTCACTGTTTTTGCATGAAACAAGAAATAATTTCTAGTGTAAAATGGGTTGTGTTTTTGAAATCAAGAACAGGAAATAAGTTAGCACTTTAATATCACTGTATCGAGGAAGTCATGAATAACGTTTGCAGACACTTGCTTTGTTAAAATTCAGTCTTCCCACACTCACACCGTTTTGTTTTGTTTTGTTTTGTTTTGTTATTTTAACATACATAAGGCCTGGGTGCTTTCTATGCTCAGAAGACAAACCAGCTTGTTATGCAAAATGTGTGTTCCTCCCCCCTCCTTTTCTCCTGGCAAGCAGTTATAGATGTGAACATCTCGAAGGCAAGCCCTTTACTTTGTCATTGTCAGAGTATACAAGCACCTGTAATAAGCTGACTGTACAGTTACATTTTCTTTGGGGATAATTGGTTCAGCACAGGCTGTTTATAGGATTCTACATTTGTTTATCTTTGACAGTAGTTTTATGTTTGCATTGTTAGCAGATCAGTTGTGCACACTGATGGGGATGGGGTGGACATTTTTCGCAATGGGCAGGATATGGACAGGTGTCACGTTTGCTGTTTTGTTGCCAAGTGCACTTGCACCCCTCAGGCCACTCCACAGCCCTCAATATGGGTCAGGATCCAGGCAGCCATGAACCAGGTTTAGGGTGGACTAGGCTGTTAAGTGAGAAGAGAAAACTCCCTGGAAAGACCCTGATGTTGGGAAAGATGGAGAGCGCAAGGAGAAGGGGATGGCAGAGGACGAGATGGTTGGACAGTGTTCTTGAAGCTACCAGCATGAATTTGACCAAACTGCGGGAGGCAGTGGAAGACAGGAGAGCCTGGCGTGCTCTGGTCCATGGGGTCACGAAGAGTTGGACATGACTAAACAACAACAACAACAGGCTGTTAAGTAGGGCAGAGATTGGTCCTTGTGGTCAGCTGCATGAGCAGCACAGGAATGGGGGAGCTGTGACTTGGACTGCAATTGAATCATCTTCGATCATTAACCAAGCTGACAAGGGTTAATAGGAAGTGTAGTCCAGCAACACCTGGAGGATATTGGATTCCCCATATCTGGCACAGAGTTTAGTCTGCAAAGTTTGCATGAAATGGAGGTAAAGTGATAATGGTGTCAGGGTTTTGCCTACCTGCTTAGCATCGGGCTTCAAAGGCCTCATTGGTCAACTGATCAGCAGGGTTTGCAGACCACTGAGGATGGGGGCTTTGCAGTTTGCAATGGCATAACTTTTCCATTTTGTTTGTGGAAGAGTGGACTGGATAGAAGAGAGGGTCAAATCTAATTATCCCTGTGATGCGTATAAAGCTGATTGGTGGTGGCCGTGGGGGTGGAGGGCATTTTGAAGCTCTGAAACAGGAATCCAGTTTCTCTCAGCCTAACCTACCTTGCAGGGCTGTTTGTAAGGCTAACATGGAGAAGGAGAATGCCATCTCTTCCAAGTTGCTTGAAGCAGCAGTCACAATTCTCCTTTTCCCCATGTCATCTTCATAAGTTTATTTTTAAGGCTGAAGTTACTGTTGTGTCATGGAATCATCTTAGGTGGAATCTACACACATATAAAAACTGTTCTGAAAATGCTTTATTAAAAAGCATTTTAAAAAACAAACCATTAAATTTTTCATAATGCTCACCATCACTGTCTAGTGTCACATTGGATATTGCACTTAAAACACACTTAAAACGTTTTATTTGCAGCTGTAGAGCTGAGTCCTTATATTCCCTACAAAGGCTCCTCATTTACAAGACAAGTGTACTCCATAATTGTTCATGCCCCCCCCCCTTTAATCTCATATGCCTCCCCTTGCTCAGATCTGTGATAGGGGGCTAGCATGGTTTCAAAACAGAGAAGCCATTCTGTATATTTTCCAGAATAATCAGAGGCTACAATGCACAACCTGGACAGCTCTAATTGAGATGTGATCATCATTTTCATGCCTATAGCTCGAGATGAAACATAGTTGTCTTATTACCTTTACATATGCTTTATTCCCAAACAGCTTGAAAGAGGGATCACAAAACAGAGTATTTTATTGCCTTATGAAATAATTAACACCTCCAAAGCATAAGCAGCACACTAAAACTCTTTTCAATGACACAGTATAAGCAAGAAATAACAATGGGCACATATCTATGGGTTCATGAAGCCATGTCACCTGCACCAGGAGTAATCAGCAAAAACTGGATTACTTAACACAGCACTGAAATAGTTCTGTGTGGTTTATTTTCACTCCTTTATTGAAATTGTTATGATGTTTTCTATCCTGTTGTGATCCCAGAATTGCAAGTTTTGGTATACTTTTTCCATATTCCATTGCTTGATGGCATCACTAAATGTTTGAATTGACATATAATATGATGCCATGTTTCTGTGTTCTGTTGTTGAACACAGTTGGCTGATGTGGTGCATATGATGAAGAAGATAGAAGCAAAAAACAGTAACGATATTGATGCAGCAGCAGGAACCAATGTAATCTGCATTTCCTGCAATATGCTGTTAGAACAGAGAGCTGGGCATAGGGCATGATGGGAATTGGAAGTTCTCTCTCTCTCTCTCTCTCTCTCTCTCTCACACACACACACACACACACACACACACACACACACACACACATACACATACAGAAAGATGGAATCCAGACATTGTAAAGCAAAGATTTCAGTTGTCTGAAGGAAGAGGTACCAATTCCCTTTTTCACATATCACTGCTAGTGCTTGGCTAGTGGAATGCTGAGAGAGTCTGGGGGACTTTGGGCTAATCTACCTCACAGGGTGGTTGTGGAGAGAAAAAAGGGGGAAGGGGGGAAAATAAGTATGCCACCCTGCAGTGGCGGAGGAAGCTGCTTGGGCGCACCCAGGGGTGGGATGAGCCACTCAAAGGGGCAGGGCACACCACGGGGCCTCTGGAGTCTGCCTGCCTCCTCCCACTTAGCCACCCTACAGCTGGGGGGGGGGAGAGGCAGCAGGCAGACTGTTTGGGCAGCACGGAGCCTGCACATGCCCAAGCCACCTCGTCTCTTCCAGGAGAGACGCATGGCTCAGGCGCGCTGCAGGCCCCATGGTGAGTGCCACCTGGCATTTTGTCACCCCCCTCAGTGGTGACACCCAGGGCGGTCTGCCCCCACTGCCCCCTTCCTCCGCCCCTGCCACCCTGAGCTTCTTGGAGGCAAGGTGGCATATAGAAGAAATAAACAAATATTCCAGTCACTTCTGCTGTGATACAATTTTTCTGTTTCTCAAGGTCCCTAAGAATTTTTGTTACAATTTCAATCAATGCAGGTTTTTGCTCTTACTTTATTGTTCTGAGGTAGTAAAGGGTGGTGTTTCCCCTCCATCCCACGCCCAGTAAAATAATTCTCCAGCTGTTTGCAGTCTCCCCACTACTTCCCGGTCTGAAAAAAGCCCCATAGAAGAAGTTACATTATGACATCACACCCTGGGCTTTAACTGAAACACAAGACATTTGCAGAGTTCAGAACACTGGCAAGATGCTCAGTAAAATCAAAGAAAGTATGGTGAGTATACCAGAAACCCTGCACCCCACCTATGAGAATTTCACCATTTTGTTTCTCTCCCCTTTCATAATTATGAGCATACTTTCTATTTTCATTAATTGTTAGGAGAGGGTAAAAAAATGCAATATATATATATATATATATATGCTTTCGTAGATTTTCACGGGTACAGGAATGCAGGTTTTGGTGTCCTCGGGTGTCTTCCCGTGTAAAAGTTGGGGTGTCTAGGCGACGTTTCGACGAGGTCTCACTCGTCATCTTCAGGCTGGTGCTTTCGGCTTCTTGTTACTGGAACAGAGCGGGATCTCAATGTTTGAGTTCCTATAAATACTGTAGAGGGGGTGTGGTGTCTAGCCTCCAATGTTCTGGGCAGAGAGGAAGTTCCCAGGCTAGTGTGCCTTTTCTTCTTTTGTTCCTTAATTACTTGAGAGATACCTTGAGTGATTTCTTGAGTGATATCCTGAGTACCACTTAGGTGGGTCATTAGGTGTGGATTAGTTGCTAAAGTCTTTGTGTCTTGACCTCTTGAACTTTGTGAAGAGTTTTCCTGAGAAGATGGCTGTATTGCACTTAGTTGTGCTTTGGCTTGGCTTCGTGTATAGGGGCACATGAACAGTCTCAGTTTGAACAGGGGCATATGAACAGGGGCATATGAACAGTCTCAGTTTGAAATATCTCACTCTAATTTGAGATGATCCTTTGGACCCTTCCAAATCAGGCTTTGGCACACTCATCCATTTGTAAGACAAAGTAGTGTATTAACATATTTTTCTGTGTATTGGACAAGGTTTTTTGACACACAAAAAAATGTAAAAAAATGGGGTTGTCCAATACACGGATAGTGGCATAGGGGGAAGATGCCACAGTGAGCAGGGAGTAATCTGGGGGTGCTGAGCTTCCCCCTATGCTGCTGCGCACTGGATCGTTTCTTGCACGCAGCGGCATGGGGGAAGCTGCCATCCGGCCAACCGGCTGGCTGGCTGGAGTGCAACTTCACTTGATGCTGCTGTACGAGGGAAACACTCCCTACCTGCATGCAGGAAATGATCTAGGGAGTGTTTCCTGCCCACAGCTGCATGGGGGGAGAGGCTCAACAACTTTGGGCCATCTCCCCTCATTTTATTAAAATTGAGTCCTCCGAAATAGGGAGTGGGTCTTATACACAGGGGCGTCTAATAGACGGAAAAGTACGGTAGTTTCCCTCCAATATGGAATCATGCAACCTCAACATGCTGCTTTCAATCCAGATTGAGTCTACTCTAGATCCTGCTATCCACAAGAGTGGGTGGTGTTTCTTGACTTGTGGTTGAAGACCATCCCCTTAATTATGTGACCCACACCTTTTCCTGCACATGCTCCAAGCAAACAAAGTGGTAATTGTGAACTTAGTCTATACCTACCCACAATGTCATTGGGCAGGTGTGGATACAGCCCCCATTGCTAGAACTGTCTGGATCCATTTTTAGATTGACACACTGAGGGGTAATGCAGAACCAATCTGTAATGAGCTCTTATTTTTGTAATACAACACTTTACCAGGTAGGAAAAAACCGTATCTCGGTGTTCATATAGTATAACGTGTGCATGCAGTCTTCATCTCATAGTATATTGTACTAGGATTTGTTCAACTATCCCACCAGCTCACCACTGTTCCCAGTCACATATTGTGGAAAGTAATGGTGCAAAGTATTTATTCCAAATGACTAATTGCAGCTACACTGTCTGAAAATATAGGTCTGGAAATACGATTTCCAAACAGGCTTACTTCCCATGACCTTTTATTTTAGAATTTTAGCATCATTGCTGTTATAGATCTTTAATGGATGACTGGGGAGGGTGTATGTGAAACAGGCTGCCTCTATCTAGGTTTGGTGTTGGGGAGGGGGGTCACTAGCAACATGCCCTCCATGGGCTCCCTCCTACATTGCTGTGGTCAGGTTTGATGCCAGAACCCCCAGAGCAAGGCAGGTCAGAAGTGGCAGGCCCAGAGGTAGCTCTGAATGAGCAACTTCCTCAGACAGAGGTTGAGAGCAGAGAAGACTTTTTAGGTTTCTACCACCAGACTACCTCTCCCAGTCTCTGCCCCCTTAAAGGGCAAGTCTCTGGCCTGAAGATGAGCATTCCTTATGTTTCACACAATCTCAGCTGGTGAGCTCCCTCCACTGCTGGACTGGTGACTTCCAGTGGGAAGAATTTTGTTCCACGGGGGAAGGTGCCTATGAGCATTTGGTCTCCATCCCTACAGATGTTAGAGGTTTTTCTGGGGTAGTCATGGTTCACTAGCCTCAGGCTCAGTAGTTTCCTGATCTCCAGCAGCAGGCTTATATTCCCACACTTCTCTTGCTTCTTAACTGGACTCTGACACAGAATCTTGATTGCTGTTATGGTGCATACTGACAGGGACGCTGCTCTGGCAACCAGAGTGGCAGGGGCGGGCAAGCTGCCCATGGGGGTGCCACAGTGATCCACGCACGGGGGCACCGTATGGGGGTGGAGTGGCGATCCACCCAGGGGGCAGTGTGGGAACATGCCGACGGAGTCTGCCTGGCGGCCGCAAGCCCCACACTACCATTTTGGGTACTGTGGGGCCCAGAGCCACCGTGTCACTCCCAGGAGAGACGCGTGGCTCAGGTGCGCTGCAGGCCAGGCCCCGCGGTAATTGCCGACCCCCGTGGTGTGCCATTTTGTCACCCCCCTCAAGGATGATACCCGGGGTGGACCACACACCCCACACACCCTTCCTTCCCCTCCCCCCCCTGCATATTGGTACCAGAAGCTTCTGGGACTCAAAGTGAGAGTCTTGGGATCTATGTTTGGCTGTCCTGTGTGCTAAGCCACTGAACTAAAGGTGGTCTCATGAACCTAGGAAGGGAAGAACCTCCAGGCCCTGGAATGGCTCGCTTTAGCCAGGCTGGCTATTATATCGGTCATGGGCACTAAGGTGGGCTTGGGTTGGCGGGCTGTGACAGAGGAGGAAGAAACAAAGTGGAGTGCTGAATTGTGTGAGCTTGAGTTGAAGCAGGGAGGTTCTGTGCTTTCCACCCTGTGTTTAGTCACAGTGGAAGGGAGAACAGGAATACCTACTCTTCCCTCCAAGCTTCCTGGAGAGCCTCAGTGGAGACTTGGGAGGGCTTTGAACAGCCAAGTAGGGTGATTGAAATGGTGGCAGAAGCAACTGAAAAGGAGCACAAACTGGAGGATCCAGTCTTGTCACCTAATGCTAGGTACCACCTTTGCAGACTCACTTGCCCTGATGAAGTGTGTGCTTGTGATCTATGTCCACAAGGCAAGAGAGTGCTGCAAGTTCAGCTTTAAGAGCCCGGCAGCAAAGGCGGGAAAACTTGTTGGTATACCTTCACTACTCTTGTTGGAACTTCTTGCACTGATCCTGAACTCCTGAATCATGAGCCCTGAGCACAATGTCTGCTGCCCAGCCTGATCTGTTACTTGCCTGAACAGAAATCTCTTTCTTACTTACAAGTAAGAGCCTCTGCCTGTGTGTGTTATGTCAGTGTTGGAGCAACATCCTCCTGAATAAGAAGGACTATAAGATGCTTTCCAGTTCCAGTTTAGGCTTGTTCAAATTCTTCCTCTGCTCTGGCAAATCCTTTGATCTAGACTTGCTCTCCAGTGCAGACATCTGGCTTAGTTCCTCACCTCCAATTTCCTAGTGAAACTCAGGGCTCTTGAATCTGGGTAGGTCTTGTACCATTGTCCGCAGCCCTGAAACTCCCCTTTGCAATCTGACACTTTGCACCCCACTTCCTGGCAGTGGTGAAAGTTAGGTCAGCAATTTTAAATTTCCCAAGAGCAATGATACATTGAATGGTGCTCTAGTCTAGGCCCTAGAGGCACTGTGGGGAATTTGCGATGGTGGCTACTATCTGTCCAGCAACTGGCTCATGGCCTTGGGCCAGTGGGCCCTGGAATGTGCCCCAGGGTGCAGACGCTAGACCAGACCTAATGGGGAAGCAAGCAGGCTGATAAATTTTCACTTTTGGGGAAAGTTTTTAACACTTAGCCTCTGTGCAATGCAGCTTTCAGGCAGACTTTAGCTAAGAATGTGCTTCCGAGCAGAACAGCATTCACAGATAGCTCACTCAAAACTTCTTTTTTTAAATAACCCATGTGGGAATTGAAGCAGAGCACATTTGTTCCTGAATGTTGCTCATATTGCCACCAATTCTGGAAAGGAGGAGGTTAGTAGAATTAATAAACACCTGTTCACTGAAATGGGAATGTTGGGGCTAAGGGTTCAAAGGTAACTAACATCTGCGGCTGGCAATTTCATACATTTTTAAATGCGTTTTTCCCTCTGAATAGAAAGGGAATTATCAAAAGCATTTCATTTTCTCTGCAATGTGCACCAGTTAATGACTTCTCTGGCAACTAGATGAATCCAAATTATTTTTACTTTTTGGATACTATTTTGTGTAAATGTTCAAGGTCAGTTATTGGTATGCAAGACTTTCACTGAAGCATATCACTTCATCTCTCAAATATATTTGCTCCATCTGCACACCGCACAGTGAGCTGGCAATGCACTGTGTTCGCTAAGTTTAAGGTAAAGGTAGGATTACCATGCCTGTTGCTTTTGTCCATGGAGTTTTCTTGGCAGGGGTTCTGGAGTGGCTTGCCAGTTCCTGCTCCAGGTGGATCACATTTAGTCCAAACTCTCCACTATCACCTGTCCATCTTGGGTAGCCCTTCACGGCATAGCTCATAGCTTCTCTGAGTTATTCAAGCCCCTTCACCATGACAAGGCCATGCTACTAACATGAGTTTGACCAAACTGTGGGAGACAGTGGAGGACAGAAGTGCCTGGCATGCTTTGGTCCATGGGGTCACGAAGAGTCAGGCACAACTAAATGACTAAACAACAACAGGATTGCCACACATCCAGACATAGCTGGTATTTGGAGCATCTGAGAAGGGCTGCTAGACATTGTAAATTGGGTCAATCGGAAAAGGGAAGATGGACAAAACTACTGCTACACACAGAGTCCTGTGCATATAGGAGTTGAGCTGCACCATCAGCTGATCTGATGTGATGAAACACATCTGAAACAGTACGCGGACTAAAGCACAATCATTGTTCAAAACATTTCTGGATTCTGCAGCGCACCTCTCCAGCTGAGTAATGTCTACAAAATACATAGGCACAGTTCAAGTGTGCATAAGCATGCATATATTAGTAAAAGAGCATGCATAAATGCATTATATTTTGGAAAATCACTTTGCAAAAATGTGTATGTTAGGCAAAATTGCATACAAAGATATGCCTATGGGATAAATTTACACCAGAATACCTATGAAATTCCATGAGGACTCATTAAAAAGAACGCAAACTGATGTGGAAGTGGGGAGAACTGAATTGAAAATTGAAAAAAGAAACAGGGACATTTGCCTTTCCCTACCACCACCACTCTCACCCTTCATGAGCTGGAGAGGGGACAAGCAAGAAGCTTGCTGCGTTCATGGAGGAAAATCAATGCTTTAATTCATATGGATATTCTCCATGAGCACAGGAAGCTCCCCACTTCTAAAGTCACTCCCCCTCTCAAAACATGAATGGTAATGGAGGGGGGCAGAGTTTAAAATGCTCATCCTCACTCTGGCGCACTTGATGCAACTTGCACAGGGCTCTAGTTTAAATGTACTGTCATACCTTGGCTACCAAACGCCTTGGGAGTCGAATGTTCCGGCTCCTGAATGATCAAAAACTGGAAGTGAGTGTTCTAGTTTTCAAACGTTCTTTTGGAAGTCTGACTGGGCTTCCACAGTTTCCTGCAGCCAACCAGAAGCCACGCTTTGGAAGTCGAATGTTTCGGAAGTCAAACAGACTTTCTGAAAGGGTTCTGTTCGACTTCCGAGATACGACTGTAGTGGAAAGTGGCTAGAGCAATCCTCTACTCAGATGTAACCCCATTTGATTACAATAAAATGAACCTAAGTGCATATAGTACAGTCATACCTCGGGTTGAATACGCTTCGAGTTGAGCGCGTTCGAGTTGCGCTCCGCGGCAACCCGGAAGTAACGGACCGCGGGGCTCCGGAACGGATCCCGTTCGTATCTATAGGTACCACTGTATCTGCAGCTTAAGTGGTTTCTGAAATACTCACGAGCTTTGCATCCATGGTTATTACTCCAACTGCCAAAAGGGATGTTCCCTGCTCCTGTCATTTACCAGCTAAAAGTGTTAGCTAACACAACACATTCCTCATTAGCTTCCCTCTTTTCCTAAAAGCCAACCTAATGACCACCTTTGTTGATCACTTCAATGATTCTTTAAGCCAAAGAGATTTAAGTGCACTATCTACTACCAAGTTAATGGAAGTTGTAAATAGTCTTGGCAGCCAGAAGCTAGGGGTGGGATTTCAACTTTCCTATTTAAAATAAGGACAAACAAGCAGAAACAAAGACATCAGTGCTTTCTCAGACATCGCTGAAAGAATTTGTTGAACAACTCAAGGTGGAATCAAGCATGAAGCTTTCCTGCATAAGGAATGAATAGCAGTGGTGTACTATGGTGGAATCAATGGTAGTGATTAGGCATGAATGGATATTAAGTTTGGTTCTCCACGTTTCTGCCTTAGCTTGCTTTTTAAAAAAGACCTCACAAGAAATCATCAGCATATCAGAAGACCCTTCTCCTAATATACACATTCTGTATGGAATTTGCCTAATATGCATTTTTTTGCAAACATTTCCCCCTAATACATCTCAATATAATGTAAATAGGTCTTAGATAGGCATGGGGAAGAATGACTGCTCCCTACATAAAATGGGGGGTGCCCTTTGCGTGGACGCGTGCAGCCCCTAGATCTGGAGTGGCTCCAGCAGCATAGGCTTGGCTTTGCCTTCCCCCAGGTGGGATACCTGGAGGTCTCCTCCTACCTCAGTCAGTTGTCCAATCCCACCTGGGGGAAGCGTTGCCAGGGAGACCAGGCCAGGTAGGGGAGGGACTACCTGCCCACACAATAGAGGGAGGATCTTACCTGGGAATCCTCACTTGGCTCCAGAGCTTCTGCCATCCTACCTACCCTCAGTTAAGTCTTATTTTGCAGGTTAACTTTTCTTCACAGGTATGTGGGCGCTGCTACGTCAAGGTCACTGTTAAAGGGCCAGAAAGGAATTCCCCTGCATTGGCAGGTTTTGCCTTTCCCGTAGCAAAACATCACAACTTTGGCAGTATCAGGCCTTGAGCGGAATCCTTTAGTCTATCTTCCAGTGTGGTGTAGTGGTTAAGAGTGGTAGTCTCGTAATCTGAGGAACCGGGTTCACGTCTCTGCTCCTCCGCATGCAGCTGCTGGGTGACCTTGGGCCAGTCACACTTCTTTGAACTCTCTCAGCCCCACTCACCTCACAGAGTGTTTGTTGTGGTGGAGGAAGGGAAAGGAGAATGTTAGCCTCTTTGAGACTCCTTAAAGGGTGTGAAAGGTGGGATATCAAATCCAAACTCTTCTTCTTCCTCTTTGCAACGATGATACCAGGGTTCCCCGTTAAAGGGGTTTCTGAAGAGACGCTTTGACTGTACGCTGAGAGGTTGTCATTGCTCTCCCCTGCGGTGGCGGCATAATGGGGGCGGCCATCTCTGCTTGAACATATGTTCTCCAGAGCTGGCCCATCCCCCCCCCCACACTGGATAACCCTGATGTTCCCTAGGTCCCCGGCTGGGGACTGGGGAGGGATAACGCCCAATGCCTGAGCCAAGGTCTAACAAAGTTGTGGCCAATTTAATCCCATAGCACATTATCTTGAGTCGTTATTCCACATGACGGGGGGGGGGCGCTCAGGATCTGGGGGACTCTGCCTGTCCACGCAAATTCAGTTCACTACACATTGAAAGCTACATCAATCAGATTTGCACTTTCAGGAACAATATGTGAACTGAAAATGGGTTTCTTTCAAAATTTGCAATTAGCCACATTTTGCACTGTCAGTTATATAGACATAATAATCTGCAATGCAAATTATTCTCCAACTGACCATTTACAAAAGTGCATATTTTAGGGGAAAGTGTGCATAAAAATGATGATGTTAGTAAAATAATATACAAACATCCAGTATGTTAGGGAAAATTGCTTGCAAAAGGTGTGCATTTGTCAAAACTGCATACCAGAAATACACATGAAAACGCTTATGAATTTCACAAAGTTTTTTTGAAAAATAGAACATTGTTGCAAAATCTGGAGAAATGAATTTAAGACTGGAAAAATGAGAAAGCAAGAGAACAAAAATTGGCAGAGTTTTCTTCCCTGAAAGGAGCATAATTAAGTACTACAAATAGTAAATAATTTGCTATAGTGTTTCATTTTCTTGAGTGTATTTGTATCCATCTCTTCTCTTCTATATTAAAAATATGTGTATTCAAAACATTGCAAAGAAGCAATTTTGACATGTTCATGTGTACAATTGCATCATGGTTATATTTGTGCTGTGTTCTACTAATGAGCACATGCCTTCTTGCACATGGTAGAACTTGGGCGCATCATGTTCTAGCCATAAGGATATCAAAGATGCATCCCCAACCCCCGCCCCTAAAAAAAACCGGGGGGGGGGGGAGCCAAGCAAAAGAGGATTTCATTCCAAAACATGGGTAGCTCTTCAAAAGCAAGACCTGTCAATTTAAAATTCTGAAATATGGGGATATATCTGAATGACTAGAATTTTGGGAGCATCCCTAAGAGCTATTTGTAATCACAACACAGACTCAAAATAATCAGGTTAATAGCAACACCGGGGCACAGAGTTAAGATGATGTTGGAATAATTTTATTCAATATATTACCTGCAATTACAACCCGTAATACAAGAGTCTTTTGACCTTTCAAGTAACTAGCACGGTATTTTGATGAGATGTGCACAACACTCTCTCCAAGAATCCAGGGAAGGGAAAGATTAAAGTCAAGTGTGATAATTAGCCATCTCATTATTTCACCAAATATCTGATCATCATTTCCATGACAGCAGAGTGACCACCATTAAATTCTACATAGTGCACACCAACATTATGGGGATGATAAGTAGAGATGAACAGATTTTGCTGCTGTTTGCTTTTAATTCTCTGCTGTGGGCTTGCTTTGGATCAGTGGTTCTCAAACATTTTTCCTCTGGCAACACTTTCAGAATAAAAACTTGCTCATGCCACAGAATATAAACTTGGCTCATGCCATTTTTTTTTAATGGTTAAGAAATGCATTGTGAAACAAAAAGAAACATCTCCTAACAGTGCTTGATTTTGAAAATTGATTCAGTGTATCTGAAGAAGTGTGCATGCACACGAAAGCTCATACCAAGAACTAACTTAGTTAGTCTTTAAGGTGCTACTGGAAGGATTTTTTTTATTTTGTTTTGATTTTGAAAAGATATTTATCAATAGGCTGCAATTTAAAAATTGTTTTGATGCCATCCTATGCTATGCTATACTGAAATGTTTAAATGTTTCTTTGATTGTCCTTGAATCTCCCTGCCACACTTGCACCCCCTTGCCATGCCAGAGTGGTGTGTCACACCCTTTCAGGACCACTTTTTTTGTATTAAATCAAGCCACTTTTTATGACACAGCATTGTGAACAAAAAGGAGAAGTGTAGCAAATTCTCCAAATAAAGTTGGATTGTTTGAAGTATATTACATTCACATACAGTCATACCTTGGAAGTCAAACGGAATCCGTTCCAGAAATCTGTTCAACTTCCAAAATGTTCAAAAACCCAATCATAGCTTTTAATTGGCTGTAGGAAGCTCCTGCAGCCAATCAGAAGCCAAGGAAGCCCTGTCAGATGTTCAGGTTCCAAAAGAACGTTCACAAACCAGAGCTATCACTTCTGGTTTTGCGGCATTCGGGAGCCAAAAAGTTCAAGTTCCAGGGTGTTAGGGATCGAAGGTACAACTGTATTAGATTTCAAACTAGCAATGCTGACACATTTTGAAATTAACTGGCATGTGATATGAATTTCCCATACTCAAAATATTCATTTTTATTGTTAGTTGAACCCCGTGGTTCCATAATTATTGCTACAGCCACAATTAAAAACAAGATGAGTTCTGAGATTATATGCCGTTTTGCACCTGTGTAGTCAGCATGCATCAGACTAGGCAGCTGACGCCATTAACTGATTTGGGGCATGCTTAGAGATGCAGTTCTGAATACGGTATTAATTGACTCGAGCTTTTTGTAAGCAGGAATCTTACAAAAGAACAGAATAGAGTATATCTTGACCCTAGAAAGGCTGCCCATGGTTATGTTTATTTTTATTTAGAAAGATTAGCGTGCTGACCCTCAATAAGCAGTGTACACAATAAAATTATTTATAAAACACATCTAAAATCCACAAAACTATTAAAAAGCACATAGGCCTAAGATAATTGTCAATAAAACACTTTGAATATCCACAAAACTATTAAAAAACACATAGGCCTAAGATAAGCATCAATAAAACACACATAGAATCAATACAACTTTTAAACCAAATATAGATAACTAAATCATAGGTCTGGGTTGCCTTGGTAATTTTTTAAATAAAAAATTACATTTTCAGCAGATATCTAGAACATTATGCTGTCTATAAATGAGGGTGCCTGACTTGGAAGATGAACTGTGGAGGTTTGTAATACTTGCTTACGGCTCCGAGAGTTCTTCTCCAACTTGGGTTTTATTCCTTGCCAGATAAGATTTTCATCTTACCACACATCTTTACCCACCTTCTTGCATTGCAGTAGCAGCTGTCATGGTAGAAGCAGGGAGGGAGGTGGCTCTCTTTCAATTTTTCTTGTCCATGGCATATGAAATACTTATAGGGCACCAAGAGCAAGGAGTTTGGGAAAGGAAGTATTCTTACGACTGTCCGACAATTGTCAGGCACCTAGGAAAACACACGCTACTTTAGCTGCGATTCATGTGATTGAGAGCCAGTAGGGGGAGTAAGAA
The DNA here is from genome assembly GCF_964106915.1 of Podarcis gaigeae. Taxonomy (NCBI): domain Eukaryota; kingdom Metazoa; phylum Chordata; class Lepidosauria; order Squamata; family Lacertidae; genus Podarcis; species Podarcis gaigeae. The sequence continues at coordinate 5,996,893 of NC_139692.1, forward strand.
AGAGAGGTGATTGCAGCAGCTGCCCCAAACCCGGGGGGCGGGGCGGGAAATGACAATCGGGGGGGGGGGGGGGAGAGATCAATCTTTCTTCAGGGGATATATATATAGCAAATGCCCACCCCACTTACAACCTCTTAACTGTACAACTGTTAATCATTGCACATCACATTACCTGGACGATCACTAACAAAATATAATAACAGATAGGTAGCCGTGTTGGTCTGCCATAGTCAAAACAAAAAAATTCCTTCCAGTAGCACCTTAAAGACCAACTAAGTCAGTTCTTGGTATGAGCTTTTGTGTGCATGCACACTTCTTCAGATACACTGAAACAGAAGTCACCAGACCCTTCTATATAGTGAGAAGGTGGGGAGGGGTATTACTCAGAAGGGTGGTGGGAATGGGTGATTGGCAGATAGCTGTGATGAGCCTGTTAATGACTCCTAACGACTGCAATAGGTCTTACAGGGAGAAGCAAGGGGTGAAAAGGTGAAAAATGGCTTTGTCATGTATAATGAGATAAGAATCCAAGGTCTTTGTTCAGACCAGGTCTCTCCATGGTTTTAAGTTTGGTGATAAGTTGCAATTCAGCAGCTTCTCTTTCCAGTCTATTTCTGAAAAAGCCATTTTTCACCTTTTCACCCCTTGCTTTTTCCTGTAAGACCTATTGCAGTCGTTAAGAGTCGTCAACAGGCTCATCACAGCTATCTGCCAATCACCCATTCCCACCACCCTTCTGAGTAATACCCCTCCCCACCTTCTCACTATATAGAAGGGTCTGGTGACTTCTGTTTCAGTGTATCTGAAGAAGTGTGCATGCACACAAAAGCTCATACCAAGAACTGACTTAGTTGGTCTTTAAAATATAATAAGAGCCTGCTGGATCAAGCCAATACAGTCATACCTCGCATTATAGATGCTTCGGGTTGCACATCGTGCCGAACCCGGAAGTATCAGAACGGGTTACTTCCGGGTTTCGGTGCTTGTGCATAAGCACTAAATCACGCTTTGCGCATGTGCAGAAGCGCTGAATTGCAACCCCGGGTGCACAGACACAGCACTGTGGGTTGCGGGCGCTGTGGGTTGCGGACGTGCTTCCTGCATGGATCACATTTGCAAGCTGAGCGTCTACTGTAATGTTGAAGGAGCAGAAGAGGCCTCCTTCCAAGATGTGCACTCAGTCTCCTGCCCTCCCCATTCCCACTGCCACTGCGGCAACCAGGCAAACACTTCTGCTGCCCGCACCTCTGATGCTTCTGCAGCAACCTCCACTGAGGCCCACCACGGCTGCAGGCACACCACAGAAGCTGGGAGAACATCTGGAAGAACCTCCATGGCCGCAGTGGGCCCCAACAGAGGCCCTACAGCCGAGATGGAGACCCTGGCCCAGTCGCCATGGCAGCAGCAGAGACCTAGCAGAGTTAAGGCAGCGGCAGTGGATGGCAGCCGAGCACAGGACCCAGCATCGTGCACACATGATGCGTGAGTGACATCATGATGTCTTGTCAAGCGCACATGATGGTGCGAGTGATGCCATAATGTCATGTCACACATATGCTGGGCACCCACAGTCTGGGACCTAAGTCGGTGCCTCTGCTGCAGCTGGAGAATGGAAAGAAAAATGAGCACATCACCCTCAGCCACCTAGTAACAGTAAGATAAATGAAATTCTAAATATATGTTTGTCAGGAGCTCAGCCTACACTTGGGTAGGACCCTGGCAGAGACACATGCCCGACCGGCATGTTCCCTCCCTCCTGGTCGATCGTTTGGGAGCTTCAAAAGCTTTCTTCTGCCCAAACATCACAGCGACCGATGCCAACCAACACCGGCAAACCTAGGGATCCGCAGAGTTTGCGCAACTTGAGTAACAGACCTCAGCAACTCAGCATTTTGGCTAATCTACTTTAATTATGTACATATAAACACACACGGAGCACTGCAACATGGCTCCTTCTCTCTCTAGCATCAGACAGCAAAGAGAAAAAGAACAAAGGACAATAGTCCCACTTCACAGAACACAGTAACACAAACATCCTGTCTCCGTCACTTCCCACTCTGTGGAATGAAAACATACACCATCATGTGATAGACAACAATCCCATGACTGCAATCATAGATCAGGAATTCTAACAATGTTCACGTCCTGCAAATGAAGCAGAAAAAATAGAAAGAAAACTGGGACATTAGAGGACAAGTTTTGGTGCACCACTGAATATACTGGATTAGCATTCTTTTCTCTATATCTGGAAGTGTCATCTCTCTTCTAAACACTTTGAATTTTAAGGCTTGCAGACCTATTGCTGCAAGCTCCTTGGCTGTATTCAGGGACCATGTGGAGAAGCTTTATTACTGGTGGACCAGAAGCTTAATTAATGTCAATAAGAAGTCATTCCTTCCGTTGGCCCAGCTCAAACAGGTACCATTTTTGCTGAGTTTCAGATGCCTGGTTAAAACTATTTTGTTACAGGAGGGCTTTTCATCATGAATGTATCTCTGGGGTTTTGCATTTTTTCGGAGGGTTTAAATTGTTGAGGTGTAATTCATTTTGTAATTATTATTTTGCTTCTGTAAGCCACTTTGAGACCTAGGTAATGAGAAGTGGAATAGAAATAAAAAATAATAAGTAATATTTAATGGTAGTCCAGCTCAGAGTAATTTCATTGGAAATATAGATGTGGCTATTTTGACTCCATTAATTTCAGGGGGTCCACACTATGTAAAACTTACGGTAGTTGACTACAGCTCCTCAGGTGTAATTTAGTGTCACACTATTTGTTTGTACAGCACAAGCATTTCAGCTTCCCAAATGGAATTAACTCCCCTCTCCTCTGACACACACTGCTCTGGGGTTTCTCGCGACCCCCACCCTGAGCTGATTTGGAGGAGAGGCCTGGGAAGTACAAGGAGAGGAGAAGAGTGGGGAGTCCCATTGCACAAGTGGGACTTGTTGCATTGACTCACACTAGTGCAATTGTTTAGTTGAGCCTGGCCCCTCATCTCTGCCTCGCTGTATCTTTGTATATCTCTTTTCATGAAACTTGAGCCCTGGGAGGTTTAGACTGAGTCTCTACCTCAAAGGAATCCAATCTGTACTCCCAATAGTCCATCTACCTACAAATCTGACCTAAAAATTGTGTATTTGCAAATCTCCCAGGACATTCAATACAGGATCTTAAAGCAGCTGTCTTATTACAAAACAATTTCAGAAACAGACTTGAAAGAGAAGTTGCTGAATTACAACTTATTACTAAACTGAAAGCTATGGAGAGACCTGGTCTTAACAGAGATATTGGATTCTTGTCTCATTACATATGCTAAAGCTATTTTTTGTCATCTGCATACTATCCCTTGCTTTTTCATGTAGGACTAATTGCAGTCGTGAACAGTCATCAACAGGTTTACCATACCCATTGAGTCAATCACCTATCTCCCACCACCCTTCTGAGAAAAACCCCACCCCACCCTCTCTCTCTATATAAGGGTCTGGTGACTTCTGTTTCAGTGTATCTGAAGAAGTGTGCATACACACGAAAGCTTATACCCAGAACAAACTTAGTTGGTGTCTAAGGTACTACTGGACAATTTTTTTATTTATTTCAACTGCATCAGACCAACACGGCTACCTACCTGAATCTACAATTTGCATGATTGAATCCATGATGCAGAAGCAACTTGAGTTTTAGATGGTGCTTATAATCACATAACCTTCACTACAGCTTCCTAATTCCCTTCCACACATCTCTGACAATGTTTACACCTCCCTCACTGTTTTTTCTGTGTTGTTGTTTTTTTAAAAAAAATCCTGTGAACCCTCATTAATGAACTGTGAAAGCTGACATTTCCAATAAGGAACAATTAAATCTGAAACTAAATGTAATGAACTCATTCATTTACAAAATAATAGCGAACTACTAGAAGAACACTGGGAAAAAAATGATTGCAAAGAATGGGTAGGGGGAGAAAAAGATGGAGTGAATTAAGGCTGACTACATTAATATGCTTTAAATGCTTTTATTACCCAGAAAATTAAACAGGAAGCATCCTATTAGTGAACTCAAACAGAGGACAGTAATGCGTATACTGAGAATAGAGAATATTGCTAACCAGAGATTCTTTAGAGAGGGCCTGACAGAGCATGATATCCAAATATGTATCTAATTTCCAACAAACACCTTGGCCCATTAATTGTGGTGGAATTCACAAAAGGCCAGGACATCACCAGTCATTTCTGAATACACAGGATTCATTCAGCTCTGTTGTCTAATAGATCTATTCATATATATGCCAAAGGCTCAGAACATGTAGAAATCTTTTTAAGGAAAAAAATAACAAAACAGATTGGATTGTGGATGCCTGTGTGTGGCAGCTGATCACTGCCTGTCAGAACGTGGAGTCTGTGGGTGCAATGGTGCCCTTGTGGTCTTCCCATAACATCCAGGAAGCATCTAGACCTCCACTCACTGCCCCTTGGACATGAGCTGATGATCCTTTGAAAAGGACCTGGAGCTGAAGGTTGTTGGGTTGTTGGTTTTTTTGCATGTTTGTTTGTTTTATTAAACCCCTTTAAAGTAATTTACAAACAGAGTAAAACAATAAAATTATCAGCAAGAACAATTAACACCAGCTATTTAAAACATTAAAAAATAAAGTCAACAATAAACTAAAACATATCAAAGCACATGTCAACAGTCTACATATCTGAGTCAGCTTGTATAAACAAAAATATTTTTAGCAGGCACCAATAAAGTACAGTGAAGGTGGCTGTCTGATATCAAGAAGTTTGGGTGCTGCCACACTAATATATCAATTTCATACAAATGAAAAACAAGTATTATGTGGAAACTGTAACAATGATAGTTCTTGTCATTTGAAGAGATTGATTGGGAACAAACAGAATCATAAAATAATAGAATTGTAGAGTCGTAAGGGACCCAGGGGTCATCTAGTCCAACCCCCTGCAATGCAGGAATCTCAGCTAAAGCATCCCTGACATATGGCCATCCAACCTCTGCTTTAAAACTTCCAAGAAAGGGGAGTCCACAGCCTCCGAAGGGAGTCCGTTCTACTATCAAACAGCTCTTGCTGTCAAAAAGTTCTTCCTGAACTTTAGTCACAATCGCCTTTCTTGTAACTTGAAGCCATTGGTTTGAGAAAAAGCTTGCTCTGCCTTCCATGTAAGAGCCCTTAAGACATTTGAAGATGGCTATCATATCTTCTCTCAGTCTCCTTTTCTCCAAGCTAAACATGGTCAAATTCTCTCAGCTGGCTTGGTTTCCAGAAACTTGATCATCTTGGTCACCCCATTCCAGCTTATCAATATTCTTATTAAATTGTGGTGCCCAGAATTGGACTCAGTGCTCCATGTGTAATTTGACCAAGGCAGTGGCATAGCATGGGTTGCCAGTGCTCAGAGCCGTGCAGACCTGGGGGAGGGAAACAGATGGAGTATGCACAGGCATTCAACTACAGTGGTACCTCAGGTTACAGGCGTTTCAGGTTACAGGTGCTTCAGGTTACAGACTCCGCTAACCCAGAAGTAGTACTTCGGGTTGATAACTTTGCTTCAGGATGAGAACAGAAATTGTGCGTCAGCAGCATGGTGGCAGCGGGAGGCCCCATTAGCTAAAGTGGTACCTCAGGTTAAGAACAGTTTCAGGTCAAGAACGGACCTCCAGAACAAATTAAGTTCTTAACCTGAGATACCACGGTACCTAACAGCATTCGCATCACTGAGAAGATTGCAGCCACAAAGATGAGTTGTTCTGTTGTCTGGAAATGGCTACTTCGTTGTTCTCATGGAGAAGCTGTTTTCAATGGAGCCCAGCGACAGAAGCACACAACTGTGTTGAGGCCACATCAGGTGCTGAAAATTTGCGCCACTAACAATTTTGCACCCGGGGCAACTGCCCCGTGGTCTCCCTCACACTATGCCATGCTATGCCACTATACCAAGGCAGAATAGAGTGCTATTACTTCCCTTGATCTGGACACAATACTTCTGTTGATGCATTAGGTTTTTTTGCTGTTGCATCGCGCATCAGACATAGGGAAAGGTGATCTCCCTGGTAGACTGGTTCCAGTGGCTTTGTATACTAATTGTAACACTTCAGGGTGGCAGGATCCACTGGGGCATCAGATCCCAATGTAGATCTGTATTCTATCCTTGCTCGTAATGTAGATCTTCATTCATCTCTTCTTCCCTGGTGAGGTGGTAGGACACCATTTTGTGATTCGCCTTGGGTGCCAAAATGTCTTGGGCTGGGTGCACTTACCTCCAGTGACGGCACCCCCAGACTGTGAAACTGCCACATTTCCATATTCAGATGCTTCTGTCCCGTCTATCCAGTCACGTACTGTGCTTTATATGCAGCAGGTTCTGGGCCGTGTGTGAGGTATATTCTGGCCACACAACGTCCAATTGTTTTGAAAGATATTGACTGCAGTCCCCCGCAGTCATGATGTATTTCTCAATTCAAAAGCATCACATTCTCCTCTTCCAGCTTGTGATCATGTTGATGCGTTCTTGTGTTTTGAACTCCTGTGAACCTAGATGACACAATGTGTGGAATTGCATCACTACTCCAGGGCATTCAGCTAGCATTTCTTCTCCTTCCTAAGAGGAAGGGCACCTAGGACATTTCCATGTCTAATCACATAGAAGCATACTTGCCTAATCTCATTTTCAGAGGAGGGTTTGATTCCCCAATACCTCTTGGTGTGTGTGCTTGTCCGTGTGTTAAGCCTCTGGTGAAGTAAATTCACATAAATGCTGTTGTTATACTCATGCCCTCTAGTTACATCTGGAGTTGATTCAGGATGTGCTTCTTCTGAATACTGATTATTCAAACCACCTGGATGGTCTGGTAAATCCCTTTCCTTGTACGAACCAATTTGAAAAAAAAGGTGGCATGTATTTGAGATTGTTAAGGGCATTATCACAGCTTGTTCAAAGCTTGGTTTCCTTAAGTTTTAGTTAGGGAATTGGGAGAAATCTAAAAGAGAGGCTAACGAAAGCTGGCTTTGAGGTGTGTGTGTGTTTGTTTGTTTGTTTTTTAGACATCTGTTAGTTTATAGAATAGTGAGAGGTAATTTGGATTCCATTTGTTCACAAACTTGTCCCCCTTGTGCAATGTAGTGCCCTCCAGATGTTGTGTTCTATCAGCCTCAGCTGGCAAGGACAACAGCAGGGGATGGTGGGAGTTGTATTCCAGAAAATTGGGAAGGCGCCACATTGCTGACCTTTGCTTTGGTGACATTCAGGCAATTGGATGTACAACGAAATTTCAACTAGGGATCTTGGTTAAAAGTCATAGTTTGTTGCTTAAAAGGTGGGTGACAAGTGTCTGGAACTGCTGGCAGTACCAGGCATCTTCTGTTCTCTATGTGGTGGCCCCATATGCTGAGTTATGACAAGGGCTGCTTTGAATTAGGAATGAGGGGAAAATTCAATTCTGAAGTCATCTTTCAAAATTTGCACTCCTTTGAATTTTGAAATTCGGTTATTCAGCTGAGTAATCTGTACAGAAATACATAGATTCAAGCCTGGTGTATAAAAAAGCATATACATTGGTGGAAAAAAACATACAAAAATGCATTATATTAGAATCGCAAAAATGTGTATAACAAACTTCATGCATACATTTGTATATTAGGAGGAAATTACACTAAAATGCTGATGAATTTTCATGAGAACTTTTTTAAAACTGCAAACCAATGTTGAAATAAGAAGAATTGAATTTAAGACTGGAGAAATCAGAAACTGAGATTCCCCCATCCTTAGTGGTGAGTTATGATAATTATCTCTTGGAATATATTTTTGGTGGTGCAAAAAGTTGCAGACTGTGTGAGCTGATCCTGCCCACTGAGGCTGGTCATTGAATTCTCCTGGCCAGGCTTAGGGCTAGAAATGGCTACCTGTGTGGTTCAGACTCTGACTGAGCATTAAAGTGGTTGTTTTTGTCCTGTTGTGCTTTTATGCAGCCCCTGACACTCGCGTCCTGCCTCTGGACAAGCCTTGACACTGCGGGGGAATTCATATGCCACCATCAAGTGGTGACTCCTTCACCTAAACATATGAAGCTGCCTTGCAATGTCCATAAAATCCAGCATTTTCCACCCTGACTTGCTGCAGCTCTCCAAGCTTTCCTAGACCTGCACAACCAGTCCAGGCAGTGCAAGCCAACAATGCCAAGAAGGACCACAAGCAAAGTGGCAGAACATCTGCTTTGAATGGAGAATGTGCCAGGTTCAGTGTCCAGTGTCTTCAGGTAGGGATGGAATAAACCCGTGTCTGAAATCCTGGATAATTCCCAGTCAGTATAGACAATATTGAACTAGATGGGCCACTGGTCTGACTCTGTATAAGACAGCATCCCATGTTCCTGTATAATCTGTACTGAAGACATACATTTAACTTCACATATGATCACCGATATTGCACACAGTGGATACTGAGGATGAAAAATAACTGGCAAATATGCTTTTGAATGAGTTTAATTTCTGTGCACATAGCTCTATGGATGTTGCACAGCATGTTGTTGGCTGCAAAAACATCCACTTGCCCCATGTATCCCACAGGTCATGGTACCAACCTAGCGTAGCACAAGTAATTAGTGAATCATTCATTTTAATGAGTGCATGATGGCTCAGAATGGCTTTGCTCCATTTATCCCCGCCTGTTTATGTTATGGCACATTGCTAAATATTTTTTAGCATTCATTATGTGGCCCTCCCTTTCTCCAAATATCTGTTTGGTCCACTATTAAGCATTCTCTGTAGTAAATATTTCAGACTGGGTTTAAACTACATCAGACACTGCCATTGTAGAAGGCCTCTTCAGTTCTTTTTGTTTGGAATGTGAAAATCCTTTTCATCTTGTCTGTTCCATTGAGAACCCTTCAGTGCTATTTACTGTAGCAGGCTGCCTTTCCCGAGAGTCCTTAAATTCAACCATCAAGATAGTCTGGAATACAGCATTGGGACAGGGTGGTGGTGGTGGGAATTTTCAATGGCTGCAAGGTGCATACACAACATGCATTGAAAGCACATTACTTTGTCCAAAGAACCCTGGGAACTGTAGTTTAGAGGTTCTGGGACTTTTAGCTCTGTGATGGATACACTGCAGTTCCTAGGATTCTTTGTGGGAAGCCATAGACTTTAAATATATGGTTTATATGCAGCCCTACTTATTCTAGCCTAAAGGAGCGGGGATATGGAACCAGCCTCACATAAATGATGGCTCTTCTATATGAATGAGAGAATAACACAGCCTCCTAGAATACAAGGGTAGGAGTGCTTTTATATGGTAATGTGCTCAGCACAAATATCATGTGTCTCCTAATCTCTCTACGGATTCATATATTGCCTCATGCTCATGTGATTGCTTTTCACATCGTCACTTGGAAATAAATTCTAGCTTTGATGTTTTCTTTTGGTAGTGATTTATCAATGCACACATAAGTGACATAGTGGAACATGTGATGAACTAAAATTTGCAGGAAACTGCACATGCTCCAGTTCTCAGACTGGTTAGAGAAATTCTCCCATGCTCTGTTCATCTCTCTCCCTACAAAAGATTCCCACTGCACGGAGAGCCTCCATAGGCAGAGAAGGTTCCTTGCTGCAGAAGTTCACCTCCAAGACATGAAGAGAGCAGTTAAGCTAGCAACTCAGATGTGGCACAGGGCACAAATCCACTCTCCTCCCTCATGTGAGTGCCTTAATTGGAATCCTGTTAAAACTGGTATTCAAGACTAGTGAGATGCAAGGCAGAGGGCTACATCGCAATCACTTTTGCGCAGAGTACAGTCATACAAATTATCAAGGGGTGGGGTGGTATTCAATTCAGTTCACATTTAAAGGCAAACCTACGTAATTCATGCTTTGCCAAACAATATGAGAAAGGAAATACAGTCATCCTTCAAAAGTGACATTTCTCTGAATTTTGCAGTGAATAGTTATTAGCCAAGTAATTTATACAGAAACAGATATATTAGGGTAAGGTGTGCATAAGCATAAATTAGCACGCAAAAATCATTTAAAATGTTATCTTATCAAAAAATTCTTTACAAAAACAGGAGTACTAGGTGATACGGTATACAGCAATGTGTATACAGTGGTACCTTGGTTTACAATCATAATCCATTCCGGAGGTCCATTTGTAAACCAAAACAGGTTGTAACCCAAGGCGCGCTTTTGCCAATGGGGCCTCCGAAAAATATTTGTTCGTAATCCAAAAAAAATGGGTTGTAATCCAAAAAAAGGTTGCAAACCAGGACACGCACTTCCAGTTTGATGTGTTTGTAATCCAAAATATATGCAAACCAAGACATATGCAAACCAAGGTACCACTGTATTAGGATACATTAACTCTAAAGTGCTGGAGAATTTTCATGAAGGTACTTTAAAAAATAATGCAAACTGATGTGCAAATATGGAAAACTGAAAACTGGAAGACGAGGGAAACAAAAATGGACAGCTTCAACCATCAATAGATACAACGCAGAGCAGAGGTTCTCAAAGGCTGTGTCACATCACACTGGTGTGGCAGGAGAGGGTGGCAGGAAGATTCAAGGTGGCCCAGATAAAAAAGTTTGAGAACCACAGGTATAAAGCAACAGTTCTCTTTGCCTTACAATTTTTACAACTGGAATGTATATATCACATTATATCAATGAACATAGTATGAGAACCCAAAGCCAATCAAAAATGACTCTTTGGCTGCATCCATGCATTTGTGTATGAATGAATAATTTTTTAAATATGCATTGCCAAAAAATGAAGCAAAGTGGAATGTGATTGAAATAATTAATCACCCTCACAGGGTTTTTTCCCCCCTTCTCCCCCTTAATAAAAGCTTTACACCATTTTCTCAGCTCAGCAAAGCCAAAGTGTTCTTTAAAAGCAGCAAAGCACTTGGGAGCATGATTGACTTCGACATAATAATGTCACATCCATCTGCTAATTGGAATACATTAAAAGTTTGAGGTTGATCAAAATTTTGTCACTCTCAGCTAGCAGTTAATATTAATAAAATACATTACTGGAGGAACAAAAAAAAAATCCCAAGAATTATGTGTGAGATGCTTTTTATGACATTATCAAAGTGAGTATTTTGAAGCAGATCGATAGCTCTTGTGATGGAAAGCTGCAGTGATGCGCTATCAAGGGAATGTTTTGTGGAATCACCTGGGTAGTCTGGGTGCAGTTTTGAGTCACAAAGCTGCTACTGGATGCATGTGATGTGGACAACTACACTCCCACATGTCTGTATGTCTCCATACAACTATGTCTCCATACAACTACACCCCCAAATGTCTCCATCAGGCCAGACAGCGATTCCTGGTTTACCAGTTAGGCTCAGAAAGGGTGCCAGGATTGACCATACCAGTAGAGGGCAGAGCTACTCTTCTTGGAAAGTGCTATAATATAGGTGGGGGGGGGATTTGTTTGTTCTGCTTTTCACAGTGGACTGACCCACTCTGGAAACCCCCAACTTCTTTGCATTTCTTATTTATTTATTTATTTATTTATTTATTTATTTATTTATTATATTAGATTTGTTAGATTATAAATAGATTATATTAGATTATTATTAGATTTATTATTAAATGATTATTCTCATCACCTCCCAGTTGGATTAAGCACTTCTACAGATTTTGCAATGCAATTCCAGGGTCCAAAGAAAACACACATTTCCTGTAAAAGATGCATACAAAATGTGTATTTTAGTGGTGAATGCATCGAAAAGCCTTGAAAAGTATGTATTTTATGTTAAAAATATGATCCTAATGTGAAGAAGATAAGTACCAGAGGGTGGAAGACATCTATGCTTGAGTGCTAGTGAGACTGAAATGGGCTGGAATGATCTGCTCAGTGCACCCCTTCTATGTTGTTATTGTTTAGTCGTTTAGTCGTGTCCGACTCTTCGTGGCATCCTGGACCAGAGCACGCCAGGCACTTCTGTCTTCCACTGCCTCCCGCAGTTTGGTCAAACTCATGCTGGTAACTTCGAGAACACTGTCCCACCATCTCGTCCTCTGTCGTCCCCTTCTCCTTGTGCCCTCCATCTTTCCCAACATCAGGGTCTTTTCCAGGGAGTCTTCTCTTCTCATGAGGTGGCCAAAGTATTGGAGCCTCAGCTTCAGGATCTGTCCTTCCAGTGAGCACTCAGGGCTGATTTCCTTCAGAATGGAGAGGTTTGATCTTCTTGCAGTCCATGGGACTCTCAAGAGTCTCCTCCAGCACCATAATTCAAAAGGCGATCAGCCTTTTTTATGGTCCAGCGCTCACTTCCATACACCACTACTGGGGAAACCATGGCTTTAACTATACGCACCTTTGTTGGCAAGAAGATGTCTCTACTTTTTAAGATGCTGTCTAGGTTTGTCATCGCCTTTCTCCCAAGGAGCAGGCATCTTTTAATTTCATGACTGCTATCACCATCTGCAGTGATCATGGAATCCCTACTATAATCAGGGTTAATGAAGCAAATATGACTGGATATAACTTGCCTAGAGCCTCACCTAAGGAGCTGACATTTGCCTGCAGACCCAGGCCTGGGAACCTGGGTCACCATAGAACAGCTGAATAGTGGCAGAGGGAGATGCAATACAGAGGGGTGAAATCCCAGGCGGAGGAGAGGGGCTTGCTTCTTCAAAAGGAATGTAAGAAAGCATTGTTTCCCATATTTGTTGCAGTATTGTTTCTGTTCTGTTTCAGTTCATCCATGGCGGATTCCTCTGGCTGGAATCCCTGAATTAGTCCTATGAAAGTCCTCCCTTGCACCGGCTATTTCTGAATCCAGTTGCAGGGGTGAGAAGAAGGCAGGCAGGAAGGTGGCCACTCCATAGTCCATGTACCTAAACCATAGTCCAAATCCTAATCTTGCCTTACCATCAGGCGTACTGGATTCCACCCAACATTGTGGGTGCCTGGGGCACATGCATGATGTCATGCGTGCCGCATGTGACATCACACCCTAGGAGGAGTCCCGGCATGCTCTCTGAAAGGCCCTGTGGGGCCTGCTACAGCTGCAACAGGCCCTTTCATGCTTTCCTGTTGCACCAATGGGCTCATACAAAGCCCACCCAGCTGCAGAATATTGAGGGGGCCCAGCCCCTCATTGAAAATTTTGTGGGTGCCTGGGCATCCATGGCCCTGCAAGGGGGGGGGGTCCAGTACTTACAATTCACCCTGGATGTGTCTCCTTTCCTCTCTACCATTCACACACGAGGAAATCTCCCTCCATGCTGGCAAGAAGTTTGGATTATGTTGTTCCTCAATAGCATGCTTTCTAAGCTCATTTTGTTCAATTAGCATTTTGAAACATGCCGTGAAATTGCAAAGTCTTTGCATTTTTATCATCCTTCTTCCCACATGCTTCGCTGAAGAATCCCCATAGCCTTCTGAAGAAAGGTAGGAAAAAAAAGAAGGCAGTTTTCATTCCTCAGACTAATAAATCATAGCACACAGAGAAACCAGCAGTAGGGAAAACAAACTTTGAGAAACATATATGGATTTTTATTTCTTTTGTAATGAAATCATGTCAACACAAGTAAAGAATCTGGTTAGGAGGTTCAGGGGTCCAAACTCTGGAGACCCTTGCAAAACAAGCCGATAGCATTAGGACAATCCTGCACCCCATTTCCTAACATAGTGGGGCAAGATGAAGAAGTCTTACTGCACACTAACACCCCATCTTGAGCCATTCTCACAGAGCTACAGTCCTAGGGCGGTTAAACAAAAAATGCCTCTTCCCAGGGAATTCTGAAAACTGTAGCTCTTTGAGGGAGATAGGAGTTTCCTAACAACTCCCAGCACCCTTAGAAACTACAGTTCTGTGGGAAGAAGCCATAATATTTAAAGTGGAATAAGAGTCCTTTAAATGCATGATGTGGATATGAACTTCTCATCTCTTCCCACTCTTCATTCTCCCATTCACTGACAGAGGGAATGGGCAGTACAGAGGAAATGATTTGCCTGTTGTTTGGTGAATGAATGTGTAGATGTGTTTGTGGTTATTTGTGTATATGCTGAATGAATGTGTGTGTTGGGTCTGCCCTTCCTACTTTTCTCTGCCCGTGCCTACTTTGGCCTCCAGCCCAGTCCTATACACTTCACTGAGATGCAAGCCCAACCAAGGTAATGCAGTTCTTGGCAGGAAAAAGGTTGTCCCCACCCTGGAGACCATAGCCCCAACTGCATTATATATTTAAAGCAGTACCATACCACTTTAAGCATCCATGGTTTCACCCAGAGAATCCTGAGAACTGTAGTTTGTTATGGATGCTGGGAATTATTCAGGGACCCTTGCTGTCCTGACAAAGCTACAATTCCTAGAATTGTTTAATAAACCATCCTTCCCCCCCCCAAAAAAAAACCCCACCAGCACCATCAACTTTGTATTCAGAAGGGGATAAACAAATTAATAAAAAGCCTCCCATAAATGCAAAATGTTATTACAATAAACCTTCACAAGTACAAACCATAATAAACCTTATCCGCTCTTAAAAGCAACAAAGGAGACCGCAATACAGTCAACCACAATGAAATTACTCTGACTTTGGAGAGAGTGTAAGTGGAACATTCAAACAGGATATTTTCTAAGATGAAAGCAATTTTGCAAGTGTAAATTATTATGATTAAACCTGTATTTTCTTTTGCCCCATTTATGCCTTGCAGGTTCACCCTGGAATTTAACACCACCTTCTGCCCATCTCAAATAAAGGGTGTAGATGAGTCACAGATTAATTCTGATCCTCCACTTCACACAGTTTCATTTTGGATCCCACACCCATATGATCAGCACGACAGCAAGGGTTTCATTATGGAAGAATGAAAGGCCATGGGGGGGGGGGCACCAGGAGAAAGTGGGTGGAGATCAACACCCCATTTCATTGACTTAGGGTGCCATCCTATTTCCACACCTGGAAGTAAGTCCCATTGAATGCAATGGGTCTTACTTTAAATTAGATATATATACGATATAACTACAGGATTAGGCAGCAATCATATATACTGAATTCCGTATAGACATGTATAGGCTTGCACTGGTAAATGGTAATGACAAATTGATGTTGAAAATTAAAAGGAAGGGGGAAAAACCAATTTTTCAGGTACATAATAAAATCTCGGGCACTTTTCTCTTCTGGTTGTTGACTAAAGATTTATCCATTCTTCCTTTTGAGCTGTACCAGGAAAGCAAGCACAGGTCCAAATCCAAGCGATCCCCCCTCCCTTTCCACGGGAAAGCGCACTCTTTATTGCGGAATCGGAAGAAATGGCAGCCTGCAAAAAAAACTGGTTGCTCTTTGTACCAATTCAGCAGTAAACAGCAGGTTTCCCCATGAAGGCATCAGGACAAAAACAAAAATAAGTGCGGATAAGCATACCTATCTGGAAGTAAACTCCACGGAACACGCAAGGCTAGTTTTATGGCTTATCCACACACCTTTCCTCTTCTCTTTCCATGGGTTTGTATCTGATTCAGCACCCCTGGAACTGTCAGAGAAGAAAATGGAATACCCCAACCCCCAGGCCTCAAGAGCTCCAGTGCCACCAGTTCAAGTCTAGATTGAAGACAAATAGCATCTACAAATCCAGAGTTATTAGTCTACTCCTGAGAAAGGGGTCTTCTCCTGAGAAAGCAAATCCTGATACTTCTCAACTGCCAGCAGCTGTGTTTTATGAGGCCAGAAAATATAAGACCTCCCTCTTGAGCCTTACAGTTGCTGAAAGTGGTGTGGATCTCTAGCTATGTTTTCTGTTCTGTACCTTGCTTGGGCTTTTTGTGATACTAACCTTGGATTGTAGACTGATTTTGTTTATGAATTATGATTTGACCTAGAATGATACTCTGTGTTTGACCTTGGTTAGTCTCGACCATCCTTTTTCTCTTTTTTGGACTTCCTTCAGCCTCTCTGACAATCATCCGAATTTAACTTTTTTAATTACACGTTTCCTAAATTTGCTATTGCCTTTTAGCATACCCTTCCACATTTGTTTTTCTTTTTTTACAATACTTCTCAATATCTAATCTTCCCTGTCAGTTTATCAAGTTCTGCAGAGTCCATCAGCTTCATTCTCCACTCCTCCAATGTTGGTAATTGTTCCTGTTTCCATTTCTGGGCCAATAATATTCTTGCCGCTGTTACTGCATATCTACTTGCACTTTCACATGCTTTTGAACTGCTAGGTTGGCAGGAGCAGGGACCGAGCAACGGGAGCTCACCCTATCGCGGGGATTCAAACCGTCAACCTTCTGATTGGCAAGCCCTAGGCTCAGTGGTTTAACCCACAGCGCCACCCGCTTCCCAAGGAAATATTGGGGAAATGCAATAAAGCACTGTCTGAAAGCAGCACTATTGCTAGTACTTCCACCCTACCATTCCCAATGGGTAGCAGTCACTGCTGCATTTCAGATGATCAGTGCAGTCAAAGCTGACAGGGGTTGCTAACTGCTGGCTTCTCATCCATGGAATACAAAATATGTGCATTCCCCAAGGCCTGTTGGGGATTATGCATATTGGCTGGAAAAGCTACAAAAACTCTGTCAACATATCCATATTCAACAAGGCCACATGAAGGTTATGCATGTTGACCAGAAAATGTGCCACAATTCTCCATAGACATATCATGTGCACATGCTAAATGTGCACAATAGCTGTTTGTTATGCACAGTTTACATTACCCCTAATGTGTGTGCACGCACGTGCACACGAAAAACACCCCTGAATTGCCATGTGCTCATATCTAACTGTATGTCTTATTCCATTACTTCCTTCGTTATCCTTCTCACTGCAGTTCTCCAGCATTCCATTCTTTATGCTATATAAAACCTTATTTCAGCAGCCTTGCCTTATTTACTGTTTTCAGGGGCCTGCATTCCTTTGTGTAAATGTTTCCTACCTGGTGAGATTTGATTGCTTTATATGCAGAAAGCAATAAGAATAATAAAAGAACCGGGAAAATGGAAGGCTGGTCATGGTGTGGGGCCATCATGCAAGAGAAGTTCTCACACAATTCAATATAACTTTTCTATAACTTTTTTTGTCGGGGGGGGCATTCATAAACACATGAGGATGATAACATGGAAGGAGGAGGTTCTAGACATGCATATTTGAATGTCAACCTCTCCCCAAGATTGCCCATGGCTTGAAGACATGTTTGTAGAAGGGCAACCTGCTGAATGGATGTAGACTTGTTCCCATGTGCTGGAGCCCTGAGCACTCTGGATGCCAGCTTTCAGAACAGTGTACACACATTTGGCAGGCTGTCCTACTGTATACATTCCCCTCAACTCACAGGCAGCCTTCAGGAGAGTATGTGAGAAGGAACCCACCTCCCTTGTGTTACTATTGTTGTGTGGTGGAACACCCAAATAGGATTTACGAGACAGAAAGTGAATGGTTATTGTGATACAAGTGGCCAACCAACATCTCATTTTCATCACTCAGGTCACTCTAGATTCTATAGCCAGGGTGGGGATTTCTTTTCCAGACCAAGGGTCCCATTCCTTGATGGACATCCTTTTAGGGGCTGCATGTCAGCAGCGGGCAAGGCCAGAGTCAAAGTTGGGTGGAACAATGGGTATAACTCCTGTCTTTCTACTGTAGACTGTGCTGCAGCCATGTAAAGTTTAGAAATATTTGTGTGCATGTGTGTACACCTACCTACATCTGTCTCCATCCAGGCAGGAAAGAGGTTTATCAGAGTTCAAGATCACATTCATGTTGAAGTAAGGGTAGCAAAAACATAGCTAAAAAGCTAAAATCATATACAGTGGTACCTCGGGTTACATATGCTTCAGGTTACATACGCTTCAGGTAACAGACTCCGCTAACCCAGAAATAGTGCTTCAGGTTAAGAACTTTGCTTCAGGATGAGAACAGAAATGCCCTTCAGTTTCTATAAGAGATTTCCACTTTTACCTTCACTGTGTTCACAGTGGATTCTAAAACACAGTCCTCTGGCCTCACATAAAATGGAGCAGCTCCTTCGCTAGCTATCTCCCATGTAAGCAACATTAGCCAATCACACAGGAACTACTAGAATTCAGTTACCAATAGGGCTGCCATACATCTGGAATCTGCCATGATTCATTTTTCGAAAATGGCACCATGCAAATCATCATCATCATCATCATCATCTTTGCCGAAAGTTGTCCAGATTTCCACATTTTGAAATATGGCAACCCTAGTTGCCAACCAGTAAAATTTTAAAAAGCTTCTCAGCCTTTTGACTAAATTCAAGTGTAGTAAATCCATAGTAATGCATACAAGCAGTGAAATAAATTACTATACTTAACCATTCACCCCAGCAAAAGCACTCAAAGGCGGTGCAGAACTGGCCCATTCAGTGTGTCCTACAGTATGGCTGAGGGTCAAATAAAAAAGGCACAGAAGGTGACATCTAGCTCCTAGTTTCCATCCCTTTTGTGTGTTCAGACCCTTAAACCTCCCCCTAAATAAATTCACACCTGACTCAAATTTTGGTTTTGGTTTTTGGCAGAATTTAGGCCACAACTTTATTGATTACAGAAAGTGACTGGGTGCCTAGGCTCTGATTCAACTAGCTCTCTGCCATGCAGGTAGAGCTGACCCAGGGTTCCAGCATAGGTCAGCCAAGGGTGAACACCTGAATAAGTGGAAAGCCCGGGAATAGGCTATCTCCGCCACCCAAATGTCCCCCAGACTCAGGCACAGGCACAACCCGCTCTCAGGGGTTGACCAAACCATCGAGTCCCTGGATTCCTTTAACAGAATACCCTTCGCATAGGGATGGCGAGACCATTCTCCCATCCCTATTACCTGAACCAGAGCCTATCCGCAAGCTTACAAATTGTGACGATTTGCTATGCGGCAGGCAAAACCCAAATGGCAACAGCCAATCAGCCAAGTGGGGGAAATTCCTGCCGTGCCCCTGTCCCAATGACAGACAACACACGACGGCATTGCAAGATCAAGCACAAAACCCTAAAAGTATGGAGAGGTGGGCGGGTGTTCTGAATGCACAAGCCGAAAGAGGAAGCTCTGGGTCACATGCATGGACATAAATAGGTCCCTCGAACCATTTGGACTGCGTCCCATTGGCCAGATTGTACCCAGCTTCGAGGGACCTACCAATTGGGTGACTAACCAATCGTACCCACCCACAACACAGGGTGTCAGTTTGCCAGGTCTCACCACAATATGTGCCCTATTTATGGGAGGACCTGATTTCTAGAGCCAAGAAGACAAACTGAAACAACCAACCAACCAACCAACCAACCAACCAACTAGATGGCTTGCCAGCTGTAGCAGGTTTACATGAAGGGCAATAGATGAAATGTCCAATTGTCAAGCACTCCCAGGTTCAAGGAAAGCCCTACTGGCCTAGATGAAGTGCCCAGTGGGTTCAGCACCCTGTTTCACACAACCAGATGCATCCAGGAAGCCTACAACCATGATATAGAGGCCCTGCAAATTAATCAAGATGCTGCGACTGTGTCTTGCCTTAATAAACTACCACAAATCCCAGTATACCCCTCTTCGTGTAAAGAAAGAAATAGGGCTGAGTAATTATAGCAGCCTTCCCCAATTCAGGGTCCATCAGATGCTTTGGACTATAACTCCCATCATCCCTGACCTCTGACTATAATGGCTGGGGCTGATGGAAGTTGTAGTTCAAAACATCTGAAAGGCATCAGATAGGAAACTCTAACTAGTGTAAGTTGTGGCCAGCCTTACCTTAAAGGCCAAAATCAGTGCTGGGCTGGAAGATCTTAATTTGACTTCCAGCTCTACAATTCTCTCAATGCATTTCCTGCCATATGAAATGCTGTTGGTGCTGCTTTGCCCTGATAGTAAACACAGAGAAAGCTAAGTTCAGCATCCATGTGGGCTAAACTAATTCAGTGGGTTACAAAATGTGTTTTCTAATGATTAGGAAATTGGTTACTGAACTGCAGATGTTGGTGGGTTATTTCAAAATAGCCAAAAACAGCCCTTTTGTGTGTACCCTTTAGATGGATATATCTCGTGTTTAGCAGGCTGGGCACTTGCATTCACTTGCTGACTGATTTTATTTTAAAAATGTTGACCAGATGGCCACTTTCTGTGCAGTAGCCTTGTGGGGAGGGAAGGCAGAATCATAATTATGGGAAATGTGCAGAACTGCAGCAAACACCCACGACAAATGACTGAAAGTCATTTCGTATTTAGATTCTCTGCACATGACAGTTTGCGCATATGAAATACAGCTGCCTGGAAGGAACTTTCAATTATTATAGTGTGTGCTTTTTTCATCAGCCCTTCTTGTTATCGCTTCTGAAATGGTAAAAAAATAAAATAAAATAAAATAAATTTTCTGGAGTGAATGACAGTCCCAGGAGGTATTTGTTAATGAGAAATCATTGGTAGCAAATTCTGGTTAAATAGTTTTATTTTCAGAAAGGCAGAACATGATGGCAAGGAAATCAGACAGGGCATGTTGATTTAACTAATATTCGAGCCTTGTCATGAATAGTTAATTTGCCTAGGAATATATAGAGGTAGACTGTCACTTCTCCCCCTTAGCCATACTAATTGTTTATTAACATACAAAAGAACTGATGACCTTTCAAATCTCATTCTCATTGTCCCTTGTAGGCAGAAGAAAGTGACTACTACTCCTAGCCAACCAGCCACACTTGGGTCTTCTTTATTTTTAGACAAGTAACCTTTTAGCAAGCCATTTCTGTACACTTAATTCTTTAATTTTTTTAGAGAGAGAGAAAAAAAAGATTCAGTACATCACACTGTTAATGCTGATGTAACATATATATATTTGAGACATTTTCTTCCCATTTCAAAGTATTATTAAACTGTCACACATAAGTCACTCTCGAATTCTGCTTGAGAGTTATAGGACTATGTGTACTTCAGGGATTTAAAGGTGACCTTCAGAAACACATGGATTAAGCAAACTCAGAGGAGCAATAGCAATGGTGACAAATAAATTAGACTTCTTTCTCGCTTTTTCACTCATTATACTGTAAGTAGAGTTAATCAAACTGTCCAACAAAATCTCACTTGCCTGGAGAAGTTAGGATTCTATGCACATTGCAAAATGAATATGCAGAGAGGTGATGGGGGAGTCTTTGCCCCTACATTGCCCCCTTCCCCAGTATGTCAGGAGGGGGGAGGGATGCATTTCCTGCTATCCAGAGCATATAAATACTTGAATACTTGGGAAAGGTGCTTGAAAAAGGTGGTGAGAAAGGAGCAAAAAAAAATCTAGATTAATGGAAATGGGCGTTTGAACAAACTGGCATGGGACTTTGTACACAAAAGCCACTGATTGTACAACAGCATGTGCTACATCAACCATGGTGCTAGAAATCTTCCTAGCTACTAATGAAGAGCATATTGAAGCTATAACTTCAAATGATCCCACCCTGGATGTTGGGCAATCGGATTAAGCTACATGATGATTTCATCAAGGGCAAGTGAAGGCAAACTAAAGGCAAGAGAAATGACATAAAGAAATATATATACCGGTATATATATATAATATTCTGGTAGGTAGCCATGTTGGTCTGACGCAGTCAAAATAAATTAAAAAATTGTCCAGTAGCACCTTAGAGACCAACTAAGTTTGTTCTGGGTATCGTGCATGCACATGGAAGCTTATACCCAGAACAAACTTTGCTGGTCTCTAAGGTGCTACAGGACAATTTTTTAATTTTTCAATTTTTTTAAATGAAAAAAAAAATGTAAGGAATGGAAAAAAAAAATACATATGGAAGTATTTTTTGGCACTGCCAAAAATATCCATAGCTTTGAGACAACTCCAGGCCTCTCTGTAGAGGCAAAGCCTGAGTTTGCCTAAAGGGAACAAGTTTTGATGGTACTGTATGCAAAGACCTGTGGAAAGGAAGTGCTGGCAGGTCAGGTGTCAGCTCCCACCCAGCTCCAACTGAAGTCCACAGCTGAAATCCTATCAACATAAACCCAAAATAAGGACTTTCTCAAAGGTCCTCAAAACAGTGGAAGGAGCCTGGAGGAGCCCCAGGCAGGTATCACGCCACTGAGAGGGGTGTGAATGGAGACTCAACCCAGAATCTACTGGGTGGCTGGACCCCCAACTTGCCTGTATGCCCAACAGAGTGCATGCCTCTTGTCACCGCAGTTTACATACTTCAAATGCCCCAACTAGACACCTTCTCCCTTCCATTCTTTGGGTGACTTATTCCAAGCCAGCTGCTGCCTCTTGCACTCAGGATCATCTCAGGGAATCATGGAAAAAGTCCCACTGGAGCTGGATCAAGACCCAGATCTAGAACAAAAAAAAGGGCTTGTTGAGAATCAGGGCACCAGTGATGTTATTGGATGGGTGAAATACTGAAGGCCCTAATGCAGACAATTCCAACAAGGAAGAAATGTGGGAGGCACCTAAAGAAACTGGTGTGGTTGCATAAGAAACTTACAATCGAGCCGAGGTATAAGAAGGGCATTCATAAGAAATGGCAGAAAGGAGAAATCACAAAGGAAGAGTATAAATGAATAGCCAACTGCTGCAGGAAGGTCAAATGGTCCAAAGCTCAGAATGATCTCAAGCTTGCAAAAAAGTTTTATTATCTTTACCCCTTGCACGGGGAAGATGGAGAAATACTATAAGGCGACAGAGAGAAGGCAGAACTGCTCAACACCTACTTTGCCTCTGTCTTTACCCAAAAGGAAAGCAGTGCCTAATCTGGTGATAACAGAATAAATGATGCAAGGAATGAGCTGTGACCCAAGATAGGAAAAGAGGCAGTAAGGGAACACCTAGCTACTTTAAATGAATTTGAATTTCCAGGGCCTGATGAGCTGCAACCGAGGGTATTAAAGGAGTTTGTGGATGTATTATTGGAACCTTTGTATATAACCTTTGAGAATCCTTGGAGAATAGATGAGGTCCCTATGGACTGGAGGCGAGCAAATGTTAAACAAGGGGGGGGGGAGAAGACCCAGGTAACAACTGACTGGTCAGCTTGGCATTGATACCACGAAAGAACACAGAACAGATAATTCAACAGTCAGTCTGTGATCACTTAGAAAAGGATGCTGTGTTTACAAAGACCCAGCATGGGTTTCTCAAAAATAAGTCATTTCAGACGAATCACATTTCTTTTTTTGATAATTACAAGCTTGGTAGATCAGGGGAATGCAGTGGACATAGTGTATCTTGATTTCAGTTGTTGTTGTTGTTGTTGTTGTTGTTGTTGTTGTTGTTGTTGTTGTTGTTATATGCTGCCCATGTCACTGGGTAGTCCCATCTACTGTACTTAGGGTGCCTCTCAACAAAATATTAAAAACACAAAAAGTGACAAGTGGGGTGCTGCAGGATTCTGTCCTGGGCCCATTGTTGTTCGACATCTTTATAAACTACTTGAATGAAGATATTAATGGGATGTTCATCAAATTTGCAAACAACACCAAACTTGGGATGGGTTTCAAGTTACAAGAAAGGCATTCCAACTAAACATCAGGAAGTATTTTTTGATAGCAAGAGCTGTTCAACAGTAGAACAGGCTCCCTCAGGACTCTCGTCATTGGAGGTTTTTAAGCAAAGGTTGGATAGCCATCTGTCATATATGGTCTAGTTGAGATTCCTGCATTGCATCTAGTCCCCCTGGTTGGACTAGATGACCTTCTGAGTTCCCAGTCTACAATTCTAGGTTACAAACTCCACACCCTCATTGTGCAAGTATGTGTGCTAAAACCATAGGAGTTATTTCTTGAGCATCATTACATAACACAACCCCAAATGCACCTGCACTAGTATAGGCAGGTGAAGCAGCAGCCTGTCTGTAAGGTTTAAAGCCTTGTAAAAGTGAGATGTCTCAGACATCATCTGGGACAAATGATAAAAGACTGCCAGTGAACTTGCCTTCTTCAAAGTACCACAGAATTTTCTGAAATGCTGAGGAGTTTATTCCTTGGTGGATTTCTTAAATTGAATGGAACTTTGGATCATTTTAACTTGACCCTTTAACAGAGCCGAAGCTTCCTGTGCTCCCTCCCCCTCCTGTGAGGTAAGAGTCCTCAGGGCTCCTGTCAAAATGTATTGCTCTAAGGCAACCGTGAGAAATAGAGGCAATATCCATACACCACCTCAGCCTGAACAACGGCAACAAGCAATTCCTTCAGGGCCCAATTATATGCCACAAAAACTGAAGGACTGGGAGAAGCTTCCCACTTCAGATATTTCTGAGCCCATTTTGCTTTTCTGCCACAGAGGTAATATTAAGAGACAAACAAACAAAACATTTAATCTATCAAACAGGCACAGCTACTTTGCTGGATACAAAGTTGTGTTGCACTTCAGTTGTTAAGCCTTGTCATTAATCACACCTGCCATTCCCCTTGTGTAAGAAATTATTAAACGTACCCGATCTACAGTTTGTAAAACTAATCTGAACATAATACTCCTCATATCCTTAAACATGAATATGTCACATCACTACTTGTATACAAATGTCAGAGGCTACATGTATTGCATCAGTTATGATTGCATCTTTCTGCACTTTCTGAAGCAATACAGGAATTAAAACGCAGTCATCCTTCTACACACACACACACAAACAACCAACACACACACACAGACACACACACACTGATATCAGTACGGTAATTGAGTACTGATAGCAATATATTCTGACATATGTCTCCACTGAACATCGCCCATGGCCCATGGCCCATGGCCCAAAGAAATTCTCATGTCACCTTCAAAACTCTCAAAACAAAGAGGGTCTCCTGAACCTGCTGACCTCACTCTGCTCCCATGCACCACCTTGCCCACGAGATTGAGGGGGCTGGGGCTGCATGACATCAGCACTCCATGTGTGCATGCCCCATGGTGTGCTCATGCCATGCACACACACCCCACAGCGTGCTGACATCACTTGTGCACACTGCGGGATGTGATGTGACATGGGTATGCCTCATGGTGTGTGCGCATGGCTACTGTGGAACCTTGAGGGGGCCTGCCCCTTCATTGAATTTGCGGTCGGCACATCTGCTCTCACTTTAGGGTTCAACCTAAAGCACCAAGGTTTGATGGAGCTGCTTCAGGTTGCTCACAGCCATGTCCCATTCAGTAATCAGCTATACTTCACACACCCAGTTCCAGGCTACAGCAGGGTGGCTAAATGATGGCAAAAAGGACTCCTTCCACTCATGGTTCTTTCTCTGGGCTCTGCATGCATGGTCTTCTAGCTGCTTTTCTTTCCAAATTTCTCAGATTCTCCAGGCATGCTTTCCCAAGGAGGACTCATTTGAAATTCCTTGGCAATTTGGTAACTAAATGTAACTGATGAATGCCACAAGAGCCAGTCAGTACATTTTCAAAGAAGTACCTACACCTCAAGCATGGTCCTCCAGATATTGTTGTTCTCCAACTCCCACCTGGCATACACTCAAAATATTGTTGGAGTCCAACAACTTCTGGAACCCCATAGGTTCCCCATCTCTTCTATAACTTATCAAGCCTTAGGACCTTAACTACATTTACAAAGTATGGCTCTTCTTACTGAAGCTACAAGTGGGAACTTTGCAGGAAATAAGTAAGTTGAATTCGTTTCCTACCCTTTGAATAAGGTAAAGTCTCAAAGGAAGAAAGAGTCGTCCACATAATGCAGCTGGGGGAGATGTGGAAATATATCTCTACAGGGAACCTAAGTCACTGCAATCCGCTGATGCATAGAGGAGTAAGTGAAGAAAAGACAGGAGCTGACAGCTTTAACTAAGAGCAAGAATAGAAAATAATGTTGGCATAGATAGGATGACAAAAGATTGTCCCCCCCCCCACTTGCAGAATGATGGCACACTGGACATACAATCTTGTCTGTGAGTGCTGGGGGGTGTGTGGCTTGGGTGGGGCACAGCTGAGGCAGCTGAACAGACCCCTAGGTTGGGTATTGCTTAGCAGGTTTTGTTGCTGTTAGCATTGTTCCATTTTGTATGTTTTTAATTGTTTTTAATAAGGCAGGTAAGCAGAGTGGACTTTGGGTCTCCCACAGCTGTGCCCACTTGAATTTGGGGAGCAGGAGATGTTGTAGTCTATAGAGATTCCTGCTGTGTCTCCAGCTTCTCTGTCCAGTGTGGAGAGGGGAATCTAGTGTGTGTTTGTGGCACTGGACAACTGGGTCAGATTTGGAAACCTGCTGGTTTACCACCCACCTCGCTGCCCAGCAGTCTCCCTGCCTGAACTGACAGAGTTGTTCTCAGAGGCAGTGCTGAAGAGTCCCAGACTGCTAGTTTTGGGAAAATTCAACTTCCATGCTGAGGCGATTGGCTCTGGAGTGGCTCAGGACTTCATGGCTGCCATGATGACCATGGGGTTGTCCCAATATGTCCCTGGCCCAACGCAAATGGCAGGCCACACTCTGGACCTTGTTTTCTCAACTGGGCAGGAAAAAGGTGATCTGAAAGTGGTAGGTATTGACATCAGCCCCTTGTCATGATCAGATTTAGGCTTTTCAGATTTAGGCTTTCAGCACCTTTCCCCCTCTGCAGAGGCAGAGGACCTATTAGGACAGTCCTCCCTGGGAGGCTGATGGATCCAGTGGGTTACTCCATTGCATTCTCACTGTGCTGTATGGCAGAGCTCTTCCAGGTAGTGTGGGGCCTCTTTCAATCTGGCCCAAAAGAGGTGCTGGAACCAGTGGTAGCTTAGTTTCAGTTAATAAGGCTTGAGGTTGTGGACAAGGTGCTTGGTGGGCAACCACCACGCCCCAGGCTCTGAGCCTTCTTCCATTGATAGTTCCACCAGCTGGGTCTTCCCAACATTCCTCTGGATCTAACTGGTCCCTGACAGTAGCGATGGGTGGATCTGACCATTTTTGCTTCTCCCAGTTTCTCCTTTTTTCCAAGCTTAAATTTGATTTCCCACATAAATTTGCACGTGAATGGAAATTCATCAGCATTCGTGGAAATTTTCTCTTACACTTTTTTTTGCATGCAATGTTGCTTACAGTAAAATACACATTCCTTGCAAAGCAATTTTCTTTAATAGAATGCATTTTGTATGTTATTTGCTCACCTTACCTAATTTTTGTGCATTCCTCCCCCATCCCTACTGGTACGAATGACAAAGGGCTTGATTGTGAATTTCCCCCATTCTTCCATGACCATGGTCAAGCCATGATCTTGCAAAGTAGATGCTAGGCTGATTTACACATGTAGGAACATTACCTGCTGGCCTATAGTTAAATACTATCACATTGAAGTGTTGAGAGGTCAGCTGTCTGTGGTATTTAATCCACATCGCATCATGCCAGTGATGCTTACAAAGTTTGGAACTGGTGGGCATGGGCAGTTCAGAAATTAACTCCTTCAGTCTGGAGACCATTTTGTAATTACCTTGGCATGTTTCAATTTCCTCTTCTCACCACTTCCACCCTTTTCCCTTTCTGACCCACACTTTGTAAGGAAGAATCCTAGCATGTCACTATTCCGCATGTTCCAGTTACAGATAGGTAGCCGTGTTGGTCTGCCATAGTCAAAACAAAAAAAATCCTTCCAGTAGCACCTTAAAGACCAACTAAGTTAGTTCTTGGTATACCAAGAACTAACTTAGTTGGTCTTTAAGGTACCAAGAACTAACTTAGTCAAAACAAAAAAAATTCCTTCCAGTAGCACCTTAAAGACCAAGAACTAACTTAGTTGGTCTTTAAGGTACCAAGAACTAACTTAGTTGGTCTTTAAGGTGCTACTGGAAGGATTTTTTTTTGTTTTGACTATTCCACATGGTTCTTGATGCCCTCCACATTGTACTATCAATTAACCATGATGGCTATGTTGTGTTGACCACTATGAGAACAGCATGCTGGACTAAATGGGCCATTGGCCATTGGCCATTGGAACATTGTTATGTTCTTATTAACATGTGGTTAGGACTAGTCAACATGGTGCCCTCTAGATGGGACTCCATCACCCTCAGCACCCATGGTCAGTGGTCATGGATGGCCCAACAGCACCTAGAGGACACCATATTGGTTATCACTGACATATGGGATATTTTGGAGGCTCCCCCTGAGGCCTCCTTGGTTCTGCAGGGTACATTTGGATAGGAAAGAAGAGAAGGGGCAGAGGCTGGTGAACAGTTTGTGGATTCACAGGGCAGATGCAAATGAGAGAAATGAAGATGTCTCCTGATGTGAACTAACCCTGAACTTAGTTAAGCAAGTACATCATCTCAAAGTCTCGTTTTGGGGGTGGGGTTGAGGAGTAAGTTTTCACTGCATTTCACAAAAATTAGCCAAATATTTATATTTCATCCCAGAACATGATGAAAAGGGTGCGCACTGATCCTGATCTTAACAACATGCAGGTGGGGGAAAACATTAAATATTTGCCTTTCATGAATATATAAAAATGAAAAATGGACGAAGGGATGAACTAATCATACCATAAAAATTGTGGGGAGGAATTTTCTAGGTATCTGGATGAGTTTAAAAGTGGAAAGGCAGAAACAGCCGCTTAAAAACAAAAACAAGTTTCTATTCCAGATTGGATTTGTAGTAATCCTTTCCTGGCTTTCCTGAATTAAATGCATAATATCTGGCTTAATCATATAAGGTACTGAGCACAACATAGATTAGAAAGGGGGATTATGTAATACTGAATGGGAATGCATCTCTCAACAAGGCAGGCCAATGTCCCTGAAAAAAATGAGGGATTGTTCCACTGTTGCTCAGTGCCATCGTTACAGCATAAGTATTCCTACATATTTATTTATGCCATTTATCAATCTATTCCTATGAATCATCTCAAAGGGATTTAACAATATAACTGCATATAAACAATTCCATATATAAAAGCTTCTAAAACAATGTCAAATATAAAGACAATTAAAACCATTTCATATTTAACACAATTTCAAATTCAACCACAGACAAGGATAAAAGGGGGGGGGGACTCCTCCACTTTAAAAGCTCATCACAAAAGGAAGGTCTTTAATAGTTGCTCCCTCCCCTCAAAAGATGGCATATCCATCAGTAGATAGAAACCAAAATGTGCTAAGTGGTTGTTCGCCTTCTAACAGTACAGTACTATATGTGTCTATTTAGAAGTTAGTCCCATCAACTTGCTTCCTTTCAAGTAAGTGAGATTAGGACTGCAACCAAAAGTAAGAAGGCACTCAGTCTAAATGGGGAACCTTTGGCACTCTGGCTATTATTGGATTCTGCCTCCCATCAGTCTCAGCCAACTTGGCCCATGGTTCGTAATTGTGGGAGTTGTAATTCCAAGAGCATCTGGAGGGCCACAGTCTCCCCACCCATGTACAGTGGTACCTCTGGTTACGTACTTAATTTCTTCCGGAGGTCAGTTCTTAACCTGAAACTGTTCTTAACCTGGAGCGCCACTTTAGCTAATGGGGCCTCCTGCTGCCACTGTGCTGCTGCTGTGTGATTTCTGTTCTGATCCTGAAGCAAAGTTCTTAACCCAAGGTACTATTTTTGGGTTAGCGGAGTCTGTAACCTGAAGTGTGTGTAACCTGAAGCGTATGTAACCTGAGGTACCACTGTACTAAGTAATCACTTACAGCACAATGCTAAACATGTCTACTCAGAAGTGAGCACTATTGAATTCATAGGGGCTTATTCCTAGGTATGTGTATTTGGATTGCAGCTTTAGTTCTCTAGAACAAAGCACACAGGATCTTGCCAAGTCCGTATTTGCAACCTGAAAGTAGAGAAAGGAAAGCATTCTGATGCTGAAGGTGGCTTAAGCTGTGTTTATGACAGACGGTGCCAGGACTTGGGAGAGTGTTTCATTTACAATGTAAATGATGGAGGAGACTCTCAGCGGATTCAACTGTCAGATCAGTCAGACCACCAGCTGTACATATCGCCCCAGGAGTCAATGGCATTGCTGGTTTGACTTGCTGCTGTGGGGTTGATGCCATTGTGTTAACCATTGCAGAGGCTTGCCAACTATTATTATCAAGCTCTCTACTTCCATGGCAATCAAATCAAGGCAGTTTTGACACTTGCAGTTCTAAAGCTTTTCTTTCACAGCATGCAAAAAAATACTTGCCCTCAGAGAAGTCCACTTAGAGGAACTCTGCTTCAATATTTGAAAGCAGATGTGGAGTTCTCCTTTCTCCAGCTCCCAAAATGTGTGTGTGCATGTTTGCATATGTGTATTTGGGTGTTGTTTTTTGTTGGGTCACAGCATGGGAGCAAATGGTCAAACATTCCCTCCTGCTTTGCTGCAATCCTGATCCTGGTTAGGATCCTCCATGACCAGAAATGCTTTGCTGGGTGGAGCTGCTACACTAACTGCCCAGCAGAAGGGTTGCTGTGGGTTACCAGAAGTGCAAATACACCATCAAGAGTGACAGATTGGCAATACTGGTATGATTTGTACCCTATCCCTCTCCTTCCCAGTAAGCAATAGCAACATATGCACTGGCAAGCTAGCATAAAGCAAGGCTATTTCATGACCTCTGCTGTGAGACCTGCTGTCATTCCGTCAGGCTACCTGAGCTGTTTCCATCCCATCCCTGTTATAAGAACTGTAACTTCAAGAAGTGATGCCTGAGGTTACTTTCTTCCTCCTCCCTCCCAATCCTCCTTCCCTCCTTTTGTGTCTTGTCTTTTAAAATGTAAACCTGAAGTAAGAGGTTATCTTACTCCTGATTTTGGCAAGGCATTATCAGAGCTTTGCTTTGTTTGGTTATGTTAGGCTAAAAAGAGTTTGTGGCCGCCAAAAGTCTGTGCCATTATCGGAAAATAACAGTGGGAGACTGCCTCATAAAGCTGACAGGAATTGCTGGAATCTTTCCTGAAAAGCTACTGAAATGATTTACTCATGAGTAGGAATGGGACGCAGGTGGCGCTGTGGGTTAAAGCCTCAGCGCCTAGGACTTGCCGATTGAAAGGTCGGCGGTTCGAATCCCTGCGGCGGGGTGCGATCCCGCTGCTCGGTCCCAGCGCCTGCCAACCTAGCAGTTCGAAAGCACCTCCGGGTGCAAGTAGATAAATAGGGACCGCTTACCAGCGGGAAGGTAAACGGCGTTTCCGTGTGCGGCTCTGGCTCTCCAGATGCAGCTTTGTCACGCTGGCCACGTGACCCGGAAGTGTCTCCGGACAGCGCTGGCCCCTGGCCTCTTAAGTGAGATGGGCGCACAACCCCAGAGTCTGTCAAGACTGGCCCATACGGGCAGGGGTACCTTTACCTTTACCTTTAGGAATGGGAGAGAAATTTGTTTCAGTTCACATTTAAATGTGAAGCTACTGTATCTAATTCAGACTTTCCAGAACAATATGGGAACCTCAATGTAATCAACTGAAATTTGCACTTTTCTCAATTTTGCAATGCAGCCAAGTAATGTGTAATAAATGCATACATTAGTAAAAGTGTGTAAAAAAAAATACATTGACAAACTAGCATACGAAAATGTCCTAGGCACCCTCAACCAAGGAAGGCACACACCTGATAGATAATTGTTTGCTGACAAAAGCATGCATTTACAGCAACCTGTGACAGCGACCCTCAACACACACACAGATAGGCATGTGCAGAAACTTCAGAGATTTGCATAGCAATAATGTAGCCAGTGGTAACGCGGGTGGCGCTGTGGGTAAATCCTCAGCGCCTAGGACTTGCCGATCGCATGGTCGGCGGTTCGAATCCCCACGGCGTGGTGTGCTCCCGTCGTTCGGTCCCAGCGCCTGCCAACCTAGCAGTTCGAAAGCACCCCTGGGTGCAAGTAGATAAATAGGGACCGCTTACCAGCGGGAAGGTAAACGGCGTTCCGTTGCTGTGCTGGCTCGCCAGATGCAGCTTGTCACGCTGGCCACGTGACCCGGAAGTGTCTGCGGACAGCGCTGGCTCCCAGCCTATAGAGTGAGATGAGCGCACAACCCTAGAATCTGGCAAGACTGGCCCGTACGGGCAGGGGTACCTTTACCTTTTAAATGTAGCCAGTAGGTTGTTGAAGAGCCCCACCCATTACTCCATATGATTTTTCTCCCTCACCCCCACCTACCTTTGTCCCTAGCCCCACTCACCAGTGACATGGGCCATGGGGAGGTGTGGCCCTCAAGCTGTAAAAGGTTTCCCAACTCAGCTTCAAACCTATTATGGAATATAATAATATATTATCATCACATCACATGATTAGACTCTGCTACATATTTGCCTTTCTCTATTTCCCCACACACTCTCCCCCTAGGAATTACTTATGTAGGCAGAACTAAAGCAAAATAAATATTATTATTTTTTTAAAAAAAATTATCAATAGATTCTTTTGTATTCTGCGAAGCTTTTCTGATGCCTAGGAAGCAGATGTCACAGAGGACAGTAATTAAAAGACAGAGTCAGTGGGCTATAAGTAATGAACTGCTAAGTTATCTGCTTGACACTAACTGGAGCCAGGGAGGGGGTGGAATGAAATCTATTTTAAATGATGGCTGGCATTGGAGAGGCCACATTTCACCGCTAGCAGGGAGGGGAGCTAGCACTTAACCTATTGAAGAGCCTTGACCCTTTCTTATGACCCCTGCTATTTGTAATGCAGCAATGCCCACCCAGGGGCATTACAAAAAGACTAAAAGCCAGGCAGCAGTTGATTTGGGAGCAGGCAGTGGAGTCCTGTAGAGAACAACTGTGGAGAATCAAGTAGGGGGTGAGCATTGATTAAGTGAAGAGAATATATGACACAATTGCTTCAAAGTTGACTTAGGAAGTACTCGACCCCCTGCAGGGCTGCTTCACTTCTCATTGCAATGCAAAACCAAAGCACAGCTCTCCTTTGAAATTTGCACTTTGGCAATGCAGTTCTGCAACCAAAAGAAGAAGAAGAAATAATGAATGTATGTGTTGTTTATTTATTATTTGTTAAATTTATGACCCCAGTTAAACTTGCCAAAATATACCATTCGTCTGATAATAAATGTTGGAAATGTAGGGAAAGTGAAGGAACATTCTTTCACCTCTGGTGGACCTGCCCTAAAGTGAAGGCCTTCTGGGAAATGATATATAATGAGCTGAAAAGGGTATTTAAGTATACCTTCACCAAGAAACCAGAGGCCTTCCTCTTGGGTATTGTCGGCCAGGGGGTGTTAAAGAAGGACCAAACATTTTTTATGTATGCAACAACAGCAGCAAGGATACTTATTGCTAAGAACTGGAAGACTCAAGATCTACCCACACTGGAAGAATGGCAGATGCAGCTGATAGACTATATGCAACTGGCAGAGATGACCGGCAGAATCCGAGACCTGGGAGAAGAAAGGATGGAAGAAGATTGGAAGAAATTTAAAACTTATTTACAAAAATATTGTAATTTGATTGAATGTTAAGAAGGATGCTTGATCATAAATAATTGGCCACCACTAAATTAGATTGAAATTAGATGATAAGTGAGATTAAGGAAAAGACAAATCCTTTGGGAGAACTATTAGATTATATTTAAATGAGTGGATATAAGATTGAAAACAAGATGATAATTTGCTTGGAAAAACTTTTTAACAATGTAAGGGGAGCGGGAGATGTGAGGAAGTCCAAATGAGTTATGAAATTTTGTGTATGACATAAGCAATGTTGTTTGTTATTTATGATTTTTTCTTATAAAAATTCTTAATAAATATTTATTAAAAAAATATTATTTGTTAAATTTATATCTCACCCATCAATCCAAAGGAAAACAAGACACCCAAGTGATAAAACACTTCAAACATGTAAAAACAGTTACAATACAAATGCAGGTACAGGGGATCTGGCCACTTTCACATCCTGGAAGATTGCCCCTCCCTCTGTACTTTTACGGCTCCAGTCAGGCTATGAATGGGATACTTTCCAGGCTCAATCTCTGGTTGAGAGAGAGGGGTAGAAATCAGGGTGTGCGCAGGTGTGGATGCGTATACAGGGCAGTTGTGCCAGTAAGCAAAGGCATGGGTGGTGGAAGAGAGATCTCCTGGTAGAATTGGGGCAACTGCTGGAAGGAGATAAAGATAAGTTCCACAGTTGACCCTCATATCCTCTCACAATGCCTCTGATGTGATGCTTTGTTGGGATGTGGTGGCATTAAAGGGGAATTGTGGGTGATTCACTTGTTGAAACCACAGATGGAAGATACCATATACCTACTCCAACAGCCAACTTTTTAAAAAGGATTTATTTTGGCCCCAAATAACTTTGGCAAAAATCCTGCCCTGCTTTGACATCCCGCAAATGGGTTCATGGAAGCAGGAAGGGATTTGATTTGATTTTTTATTTTATTTTTTAAAAAGAACATTTTTACACAAAACTAATCTCAGATCTCCTCTGAAGCATATAACCTAGTTTGCAAGTGCCAAGCAAGCCATGTTCTGCTGAAGAAATCCTCCTCAAGTGCTCACATGTATCTGTGATCACAACTGGTGGCATCGTTTCAAAGATTTCAGAACTCATGACAAGATTCATCGGTTTTAGCTTTCTGCAATGCACCCAGCTCACATCTGAGTGCAATATAAATCATCATTATTAACTGCATCTCTGAGGTTTTATAAAACAGTCACAAATGGAAAGGCTGGGCATAGGTCATTCATTTTCATACCAGGCATTTCACTGCTACTAAATCATTACTTTGCACTCAGACTGTAGAATCTGCAATCGACCAAGTCCTCTTTTTAACCCTTGGGTTATTTGTTCTTACGTACTCCAATTCTGGAGCTTCTAGACAGGGAAAGCAATGTTCAGGGTGAGCTTATAATTGTCACTGATGCTGCAACACAGAGCTGCATCTTATAAGATTATGATTCATTGCACACTGTCCAGCTGATGCAATCGTGTATGCAGATGCCACTACTGAACCAGTGAAACCACAAGCGTCAGTATATGTGTTGCAGCCATCATGCATCAGGAAGTGGAGGTGATGAAGTGGCAGGAGAAGAGTAGGTTGAGGATGGACTCATCAATGGCACATCTTGCAGGCATGTGGGTCACCACAGATCAAACTGTCAGTACAAACTTAATCACAAGATGTACTGAAGCTTTGTAATTCTGCTTCACTTCAGTTAAAACATTTGATAGTTTGCATTGCTTCACAATGCCAGTGGGGAATTCCTGTTTGAAAGTATCTCCATTGAAAAACACTTCCTGCTTATGGAAAGCTAACACATCACAAAAGCAGCAAAGCTAGAGCATTTCTCTCTAACATGCTAACTTTTTTTACATGAATGGACTGCATTAATATACTAGTTTGTTAGCTAGAAATATTCAGATGTTCAAATACACTCTGTAAATGACCTTAAAGTCACCATGTTGAAGGAAACAAATGTCAAAGGAGGACTGCAACATTTAATTACAGTACTGTGAGTGTTTCAATGGCACCACTTCTGGATTGAACTAAATTAAATCTCAGCACATATGTGTGACTTACCATTGCCAGGATGTCTGTGTCATCAAAAACTGTTTTGTGAATTTACCACTGTTAAATGTTTAATTATCACTGTCTGCACTTTTCTCCACCCCAGTTCCCTTGGTCTCACTTTTTACAATCCTCCCACCCAGCCATTTATACCTGCAACCCAGGACAACATTTCATGCATCTGGCAAAGTGGACTGTAGTCCATCAAAGTTTATGCCACAATAAATTTGTTAGTCCCTAAAGGGTCAGAAGACTATTGCCCTTGCTGCAAAAGAGTAACACTGCTGCTTTTGTGGAAATCATTTAATGTGTGATTCCCATATTTTCTAAAGTACTTCTGACCCGTGAAGTCAATTCTACATTCTTTTCTGAATATGTGGATCACCTCTGAGAGGGCATAAGAGGAAGGAAGAATCTGCTCCACTTGCACCATGGAAGCTGCCACTTTAGTTACATCAACACCAGGCACCATTGCACTACAACTATTTATAGCCTTGGGTTATCAGCTCCTGAGAAGATACCATTGAACTAACTTTTACATATGCAGTCATGAATATAGAATTGTTAATGTATCAACTTCTCTCATCCCTTGGTCAAACATTATTCATTCTACGACTTATCTAAAAGAGCAAGTCAGAAGGTAAGAGTGGATAAGCGCATAGATCATTCAAGTGAGGGGCTTTTTCGGAAGATTTTTGGAGGTCCACATATTTGGTGTTTCCATATCACAACCATCTATCTAGTAACTGACACTCCCAGGTTACTCCTAAAAGGTTAGTGAAACCATTGTGCAAAAGTTCTGGTCCCATGCCTAAAACAGGTACATTTAGCTGAGTGATAGTGACTAGTGCAATGCCATGTAGTGACATTCCTCACTGAGTGGGGATTTGAACCCAGTTCTCTCCAGTCCTAGTCCAGGACTATGCACCACATTGGCAGGAAGAGATGGACTCATGAGTGAACATGTGTGAAAATGACATTGACAAAGAATACACTGATTTGTCC
This sequence comes from Podarcis gaigeae, assembly GCF_964106915.1. Taxonomy (NCBI): domain Eukaryota; kingdom Metazoa; phylum Chordata; class Lepidosauria; order Squamata; family Lacertidae; genus Podarcis; species Podarcis gaigeae. The sequence goes on from NC_139692.1 coordinate 6,033,264, forward strand.
CTCCCCAACACCCAGCAGCCTGTCACTACTTGTGGAAGATTCCTGATACACATTTCTTTCCAATCTTAAGGAAATCAGCCCTGAGTGCTCTCTGGAAGGACAGATTGTGAAGCTGAGGCACCAATACTTTGGTCACCTCATGAGAAGAGAAGACTCCCTGGAAAAGACCCTGATGTTGGGAAAGATGGAGGGCACAAGGAGAAGGGGACAACAGAGGACGAGATGGTTGGACAGTGTTCTCGAAGCTACTAACATGAGTCTGACCAAACTGCGGGAGGCGGTGGAAGACAGGAGTGCCTGGTGTGCTCTGGTCCATGGGGTCACGAAGAGTTGGACACGACTAAACGACTAAACAACAACAACAAAGTGTAGTACAGTACACCTTAACAGATTTGCAGAGCCAATACTATGTAAACAGAGCGGACTCTACTGGTGGACAGGAGGAAAAAATAGAATGGAATCTATGATTCTCATCAAGTTACCTGACTGGTAGCTAGACCTTCAAGATAATATATTGAAGACTGAAAGACTCAGGGTTTATTTAAAAAAAAATATCACAAGAGCATTCATCACTCTATGAAGCATTATCAAGAAGGATCTTGTTGCATTCATATTGTGCTCACAGCTAAATTCTAATGAATATGATGGATGGGAAGGTTTCAGAAGGTGAAGCCTCACAGATGGGACTGAAAGGTAGATCAACATTTGGGCTTCAGAACCTGACACAGATAAAGTGTTTTGCAGATAATGTAAGCAGAAACTAGACAACATGTTTGAAATGTATGGCAACATCAGAGATACACGAATGAAGAAGAGGAGAAAATGCAAGGATATATTTCACAAAGGGACGCTGGTGGCCCTGTGGTGTAAACCACTGAGCCTTGGGCTTGCCGATTGGAAGGTCAGCAGTTCGAATCCCCATGACAGGGTGAGCTCCCGTTGCTCGGTCCCTGCTCCGGCCAACCTAGCAGTTCGAAAGCACGTCAAAGTGCAAGTAGATCAATAGGTGTCGCTCCGGCAGGAAGGTAAATGGCATTTCCGTGCGCGGCTTAGTCATGCTGGTCACATAACCCAAAAAAACTGTCTACGGATGAACACCAGCTCCCTCAGCCTGTAAAGCGAGATGAGCACCGCAACCCCAGAGTCATTCGCAACTGGACTTAACTGTCAGGGATCCTTTACCTTTTTTTCTATTTCACAAAACATACACACACAAACACACAAACCCCAAGCAGTGCCTGTCCTTAATACTGACAACATCTGACTCCAGACCTTCAGATGATTCCCCCCATGGTTTCATGAAAATGTTAAAATCATGTGGAATAAAATAGAAACCCAAAGACCCCAAAGCATAGATTTTGGGAGGGCAAGGATTACTTTTCCAGCATAATTTTGGTTGTGCAGATTGGAATGGAACAACCTTAGACAACACTTCCAATCCTTAATAACAGGGTTAGGGAACCTTTGGCCCTTTGGATGTTGTTGAACTACAACTCACATTAGCCCCCGGGAGGATGGGAGTTGTTGTTAAGCAGCATCCGAAGGACCAATGGTTCTCCACACCTGCTCCATAGAATAAGAAATAGAAAATAAATATATGCAAGTGGCCTTAGTTTACATAACCCACAATTATAGTACACCCTTGTGCAAATTAATTGAAACAAAGCATGTTTTCTAGCTTACTCGTAATCCTGTACTCAAAAAAAAACCCTACGAAAGGTGTTGTATTCAAGTGTTGTACAGGGATCCGAAAATCAACAGTGACTGTTCAAAACTAGTAGACTCCATGCCAAACCATGTTCAAATGCTGCTTAAAAATAGTGGAGGTCATATCCATTACTAATGTACGTGTATTTGAGTTTTATACACATATATGTGAGTTTTGTATAATACACTACATTGTTTCAATTAATTTGCACAAGGGTGTAGGTGCCGAGTTTAACTGTTCTATTTCTTACTATTCTTGCTATGTTCTTACTATTACCTTGGCAGCTGAAAAATGCAGTTTTCTTTTTCTTTTTTTCTAAGTACAAGAAAGCATGTTCTCACTGAAAGAGAGCACGGGTTGCGGATGGGGCTAACAGAACACCCCATAGTTGCCAGGCAGGATAGATTCAAGAGCCTTGAATCAGATTGGAGGTTGGAGTTGCTGGGGTAAATAGGATGTTGCCAATTTAGGGGTGGGACCTGAGGCTATTTAAGTAAGGTCCACTGCTCTTTCCTTTCTCTTTCGCTGTGGACACCGGATCACCCGCCCGCCCTCCCTTGATTGGGCTTCGCTCTGACCTTGCTATGCCTGTCATGGGGTCGTTCGCATTGGTGCGGGGGCCCGGTAGGAATTTTTCCTTTTGGCTGATTAGTGCGTGCCAATTGGGTTTTGCCTACTGCGTAGCAAATCATCACAACTTGTAAGGTTGGCGGTTAGGCATTGGTTAAATTGGTTGGTGGAGGGGTGTGGATTGGCTGTGCCTACCCCTCCAATGCTGCTGCTGCTGGGAATTCCATGAAAGGAATTCTGGGGCTTACCATCCCCTCGTCCAAACCCTTGGAGCAGGGTGCGGGCCGTGTAAGTTCCCAAGGAGCAAGCAGGGAGTAGCTGAGGGTCTGTGTCACAGCCCCAGTTGTCCCTGGGGCTTGTTCCTCCACACGCCGACTCACGGGAGTCAGCGCTGTCCCCCAAGGCGGGGGGGACAGCTAGTCATAACCAATGCCTAAGCAACCACTCACAATCTTGTATGATAATAAAGTTGTGGCCAAAATTATGCCAAAAACCTTAAACAAAAATTAAGTGTGATGTGTGAGTTATTGGGGAAGGGGTGTACTGGGGACCTCAGCACGCAAACATTGTTCTCACTCTAAAGAAGATTGCTGACAATGCTATGAGTTTTATGCATTGCTAGTCCTACTCAGAGCAGATCCATTGGAATGAGTGGACCTATGTTAGTCATGTCCATGACTGCACAGGGCTAGCATTTGATACAACTATATGTAATTAGTATTGTTAATAAACTTGCATAGCCCCATTAGTGTTCATGGTCCTTTGCAGAGTCCAAGAGAACATGCCTCTGCCCCAAGGACATTACAAACCAAAAATTTGGCATGAGAAGTAACATATGTAAGGGAGGAAAGCAGGTGCAGGGGTAGAAAGGGAAAGAATATGTCATTATTTCCTATGCGTTGGCTTATTCTTATTGACAATCTCATAGGATAGAAAATGAGAATGAGGGAGTTGAGGCAAAGGCCACACAAAAAAGGTACCGTTTGATGACATCACAAACTTAAACCAGAGTAAGGACAGTGGTTGCTGTCCTCAGTCTGAATGGGTAAACATTTTCACCCTATTCTAATCCCTCACACCACCAAAAATACCCACCAGTCACTCATGTGTTGCTGAAATGGGGGAATGTTTTCCAAGGGGGTGAATTTTTCATAAAATGCATCTATTCTGTCATCCTTCATGTGAATGTGACATGAATGAAAAGTACCCGTGCTCTGCCTTCGGATGTGCATACACAGCCTCTGACAGATATGGATTGCCCACAGCAAAATAATAATAATAATAATGTGGTTGCCAATAAAAAGCAACATCCATAAGGGAGTGAGCAGATAGAATTAGGCTGCTTAAAAGGAAAGATCACTGGCAAGAAAGATGAGTGAGATCTCAAGAGAGGCAGCTGATGGCCTTTGATTACAGGGCCAGCTGAGTGCCTTGGTGTTCCTGTGACAGTCATTTGCTTTTCAGTACCCCCTACTCTGCCATCCCTTTTCCCTAAAGAAACCCATTGAAAGGTGGAGTGAGATTTTTAAAGTCATTTCCTCGTCCCCCAGGCTTCCAGGAGGCCCCAATCAAAGTCCTATATTTATGTCATCAAGATGATAGCAGCAATCTTCAGAGCTGTGTGAATTCACAAACATTTACCCTGCACAATCACCCTAGGAAAGGAAAATAAAAAGTTAAAACTAAAAGATTTCAGGCAGTGCTTCTTGTTGAAGCTACTACTGATGGGTTATATAAACAAGAGTGAGACGTCATACAGAGCACATTGGGAGGGATAAGAGAGTATTGCATCCTGGGACTTGCAGAGCCTATTTTTATTTTACTTCCTTTTCCACAGTGTACAATGCACATGTTCCATTTTCATGTGGCTCCCTGACAGTCACACATTCAGGCATCAAGCAGATTCAGTCTGTATTGTGGTTTCAGACGAAGACCTCACGAGATTCTGGGCCATACCCTAATCTCCAGACCAGAGCTCTGCAATACAGGGATGGGGAAGCTCAGGTCCAGGGGCCAAATGCACATGCCTCACCCTCCCAATTTGGTCCTTGGGACTCTTTCCAAGCCACACCCCTTCTTCACAGACTATACCCCTCACTGGCCTTGCTCTGCATCCTCCTTGACAGTTTTCATCAGGCTTTGGGATGTGTCCTTGAACTCTAATAATGCTTATTTCTTGCCAGGATGTAGGATAGAAAGGGGGACGCGGGTGGCGCTGTTGTCTAAACCACAGAGCCTAGGACTTGCCAATCAGAAGGTCAGCGGTTCGAATCCCCGCGACGGGGTGAGTTCCCGTTGCTCGGTCCCTGCTCCTGCCAACCTAGCAGTTTGAAAGCACGTCAAAGTGCAAGTAGGTAAATAGGCACTGCTCCAGCGGGAAGGTAAACGGCATTTCCGTGCGCTGCTCTGGTTCGCCAGAAGCGGCTTAGTCATGTTGGCCACATGACCCAGAAGCTGTACGCCGGCTCCCTTGGCCAGTAAAGCGAGATGAGCGCCACCACCCCAGAGCCGGCCACGACTGGACTTAATGGTCAGAGGTCCCTTTACTCTTTACCTTTAGGATAGAAAGAGGTGTGTGAATGTTGTGTAGAAACTGGCCTGCCGCACAAAGGTAAACTTTGCATTTGTTGCTTTGTGCAATTTTGCCCCTGGCCCTGCCCACCAGAAGTATCTCTGGAAGAGACTGGACCCCTCCGGCTTCAAGTGATTCCGTATCCCTGCTCTAATACCAGAGCAAGCACCAAGGTCCTTAAGCAATACTGCCACAATACTGCCTGGAGTACCTAACACCTTCATAGGAGGCTTCTGAAAGAAATAAGCTCCCTACCTCTTTAACAACTCATGAAGTCCATTAGTTACTTCTGACTTGGCACTCTCCAAACCACCTAAATGAGTTCTGCCTCAATATTTTCTTTGATGAGAGAATAGGGACCATTTATACACTCACTTTGTTGATATTCACTATCATCAGAGGGAGCTGCAACAAAATGTTACAGTGTGCAATATGGAGCCTGGTTGGCTGGAACTCTCCTCCCTTCCAGGATACCCCATTTCCTTTCCTTGCTGTTTCTTTCCAATTTCTCCTTCCTTTCTGCTTCCTCTATTCACTAGGCATGCTCATTTATTTATTCATTTTTTTATACCACTCTTCATTCAAAGATCTCGGGGCAGTTCATAGAATAAAACCACAGAGTACATAATAAAAACAAGAATGAAAACAATACACAAATTTCATTTGTGCTCTGTTCTGAGTGTTGCTCCATAAAGGCAGAACACAGATGTTGTTTCAATAGCAGTCATCCTCAGATAGATAAATTAGATAGATGATAGATGACAGATGATAGATGATAGATTAGATTAGATAGATAGATGATAGATAGATGATAGATAGATGATAGATAGATAGATGATAGATGATAGATAGATAGATAGATAGATAGATAGATAGATAGATGATAGATGATAGATGATAGATGATAGATGATAGATGATAGATGATAGATAGATAGATAGATAGATAGATAGATAGATAGATAGATATAGATAGATAGATGATAGATAGATAGATAGATAGATATAGATAGATAGATAGATAGATAGATAGATAGATAGATAGATAGATGATATAGATAGATAGATGATAGAATGATAGATAGATAGATTAGATAGATAGATAGATAGATAGATAGATAGATAGATAGATGATAGATAGATAGATAGATAGATAGATAGATAGATAGATAGATAGATAGATGATAGATAGATAGATAGATAGATAGATATAGATGATAGATAGATGATATATAGATGATAGATAGATGATAGATAGATAGATATAGATAGATGATAGATAGATAGATAGATAGATAGATAGATAGATAGATAGATGATAGATAGATAGATATAGATATAGATAGATAGAAACATTAATTGCATTAGCCACTAGCCATAGCAGTAAGATAAAATATACTGAGGGTAGAGCTAAATAGCTAGCTTTACATAATACATTCTGGAGGTTTAAACGTAAAGGTAATGGGACCCCTGACCATTAGGTCCAGTCGTGAACGACTCGGGTTGTGGCACTCATCTCGCTCTATAGGATGAGGGAGCTGGCGTTTGTCCACAGACAGTTTTTCCGGGTCATGTGGCCAGCATGAATAAGCCGCTTCTGGCGAAACCAGAGCAGTGCACGGAAACACCGTTTACTTTCCTGCCAGAGCAGTACCTATTTATCTACTTGCACTTTGATGTGCTTTCAAACTGCTAGGTTGGCAGGAGCTGGGACCAAGCAATGGGAGCTCACCCCGTCACGGGGATTCAAACCATCTACCTTCTGATCGGCAAGCCCAAGGCTCAGTGGAGATTTACATCACTACAAATGACAGAATTGATACATGATCCTTTAGGCACAGATAAAACATGTGAGCCAAGAGGGTTTCTTTTGTTTTGTTTTTTAAAAGCAATGTTAGAAAGCTAATCAAATAACAGAACTTATTCTAATTGCCCCTGCTAATTTTTTGTTGTTGTTGCAGTTTTTCCTGTCAGCTGAAGTGATTTCAGTCATCCTCAGAGAGTGGATGTGGACTCTAAAATGGTTGCTTGGGGGAATTAAGCAGCGATCTTTGCTATGAAGATGGGATGTGGCATGTGACCAGTCCCAGCTTCTCCACTTTTTTCAACTTTGAAAAAAATGTGGTCATGTGGTTTTGTTGTTGTTGTTTTAACTTGCCCTTTCATTGTTTTGTTTTTAATTGTGTTTTTATATAAGGATGAAGCTCCATAATTAACTGCTTATTTATCAACTCTCCTAAACCCACTCTAGACACAATTTGTGCGATGTTTAAAACAAGTGAATCTATGACAGAGGTGCCCAAACTTTTTTCTTTTTTTAAAAAAATAATTTTTATTTATTTTAACATATAAATTATAAAATGTACCACAAAACTTATCACTTATACAATCTTTTTAGACTTCCTTCAGCACCTCTGATGATCCACCATTTTAAGCACTTCTTATGCATTTCTTAACTTTATATTGCCTTTACATCTCTCAACAAATCACCCTTCCCCTTCCCCATTTTTGCAATACTTCCAATAATACTCCTCACAAAACTTATTGCAAACCTACAAACATTGTCTGATCTTCACAAATACTTTGCAAATAGTCCGTAAATTTACTCTAGTCTTCCATGAATTTCTGGTCCCGCCAGTTTCGAATCCTTCCTGTTAGTTTATCGGGGTGCCCGACCAAAAGTTTTTGTTTTTTTTTAGGATTGAACTTGTTGAACTTTTTTTAGGATTCGACCCCAAGAATCCAGGGGGCCGGATTAGGACTTGCCTGATCTATGACAAGAAAATGATAAAATGGTGAGCTTAAGAAAGAGTTAACAGGAAAATAAAGCAGCAACACCAGTCAGCTCAAAGAACAGCACTGAATACACATGACAGGACCGTTGTTTGACTCTGAGATCAGCATCTTGTAAAGCCATGTAATTCCATTTTCTTTATATTTGCTTTACTTGGTCCCTTCTTTTTTATGTATTTTGCTTTATTTACTGATTGCACAGAATGCTGTTTGTCCCATTATTTCTTGCTCACAAGGGGGGGGGGGGCGGAGGGAAACTCTATATTTGACTGCCGCTGTTGAGTTGTGTTTGTTTTTAGCGTAATATGAATCTGCACATTTATTCGCGTTCTTTCTATTGTGACTTCAATGGTTTGATTAGTTGGCTGGATTATACTTCAGAAAGATAGATTTTAAATGCTAGATATGAATTCCAAAAATGTTTATCATTAAAGAAAATTTAAAAAATCAAGAGAAGATAAAGAATCTGTTCGGGCTGCAATCTTATACCCTGGGAGTAATAATCCCATAGAACTCAGTGAGAGTAATTTTGAGCAGGTTTTTATAGGATTGTAAAAATCTGTTTTTGCCCCCCCCCCCCTCTCTTTATATATATGCATGTTATATATAGCCATCCCACCTCTGGAGATGCAAATCTGGTAACATTACTTTATGGTATACAATCACATCAGTCATATATATATATATATATGGGATCCTACCTCTCCTCTACTGCTGGCAGTCTTCTGAAAGAAATGTCCTTTGTTTTCATTCCCATTGTTATTTTTAACCTTATTGGTTAGCTTCTCTTTTGATGTTAGTTGACATACTTTATTGTACCATTTCCCAGTATCTGACTATCATCACTCTTGCTGCTTGCAATAATTGTTCAATAAGGTGTTTATAATGCAGTTCTGTATTATCTGCCAAATAAAGGTTAAGTAATGCCAACACCAGACATTTGATAACATTTTGCCCCACTATTACTTAGATTTCCCAGAAAACCTCCCAAAATGTCTTCACTTTTTTTAGAGGGCTATCACATGTGCTGATGCAGCCCCAGTGATGTTCATCTTGCTTTTCGCTTTTTTAAAAAGTAGTTTAACTGATTTTAGTTGGGTTTTATGGTTTCAAAAATTTGGATGCTGATATATCTGCAATACGGAATTTAAAAGGAAATATTAAAATTGCTTTAGAAGAAAAATCAGAAATGAAAGCTCATTATTAAAAGATATTTTCTTTCTGGAATTTTATGTTATCTTGAACTTCCTTCAGCATCTCAAAAATACATTTATATGTATGTCCTAGGAATACGTGTTAATTGATTAGAAGAATTAAATTAAGTTAGAATTAAATAATTATATTTATTACCACAATGAATTAAATTAAATTAATAAATATATTCATAACCACAATTTAAGAAATGGTCTGCAAGCACAGGCTGGTCAACCATCAGTTGTGGATCCTCTAACTTTCCTGCATTTAGCAGAGAGTAGCGTTAGAAAGCTAAGGGGAATACTTCAAAGTCTACATTTTTAGGGATCTTTCAGGACGCCAAAGGAATATCTGCCTACCATCTTACAAACAAAAGTTACTACAGTGGTAGCTTGGGTTACATACGCTTCAGGTTACAGACACTTCAGGTTACAGACTCCACTAACCCAGAAATAGTACCTTGGGTTAAGAACTTTGCTTTAGGATGAGAACAGAAATTGTGCTCCAGCAGCGCGGCAGCAGCAGGAAGCCCCATTAGTCCCATGTGTGTGGCTACTTTTTTGTTTTTTATCATGTTATGCATTTTTGTGTTTTTATAAACTGATCCTTGGATGAGGGGTGGTATATAAATTTAATAAACAATTCTGATGATTGATGATGATGATGATGATGATATGCATGAATAGAGCCTTGCATGTCAATTCATATAGGTGCTGGCTCTGCCAACTCACTAAGCAAGGAAATTTACAGGAAGCAGTCTTCCTGGCTGTAGACAACATATATGAGCATGCAGCTGAATGCTCTATACACTGTGGAAGTCAGGACCAAAGTCTTCATTTTCAATCCTTCTGTGACAGTTTTCACCCTCCCATTATGGATCCCAAGAGTCCATGTGGCTCTCTTGCCTTCAGAAAAGACCTGGCAAGCTCTTCCTCATCCTCAGACCCCTTTAAACAGTCCTAAAAGGTACAGGTAAAGGGACCCCTGACCATTAGGTCCAGTTGTGTCCGACTCTGGGGTTGCGGCGCTCATCTTGCTTTATTGGCCGAGGGAGCCGGCGCACAGCTTCCAGGTCATGTGGCCAGCATGACTAAGCCACTTCTGGCGAACCAGAGTAGCTCACGGAAACGCCATTTACCTTCCTGCCAGAGCAGTACCTATTTATCTACTTGCACTTTGATGTGCTTTCGAACTGCTAGGTTGGGAGGAGCAGGGACCAAGCAATGGGGGCTCACCCCGTCGCGGGGATTCGAACCGCTGACCTTCTGATCGGCAAGTCCTAGGCTCTGTGGTTTAACCCACACCACCACCCACATCCCTAAACAGTCCTACTTTCCCACTAATCCTTCTATCACCAAGTAGGCTCCCCATTCCTTCAGTTAACCTTTCCCTCCTCGGCTTGCCACTGTGGTAGCTGGCCCTCATAACTGCTGCTTTTTCCTTCCTTCCACAGTGTGCCCTAAGTAAGTCACTGTGGTAAGGCTTGCCCATTGCCTAGTTCAGGGGTCAACAAACTTCTTCAGCCAGGGGCCGGTCCACTATCCTTCAGACCTTGGGGGGGACTGGACTATATTTTGGGGAAAAAATAATAATGAACTAATTCCTACACCCCACAAATAACCCAGAGATGCATTTTAAATAAAAGGACACATTCTACTCATGTAAAAAGACGCTGATTCCTGGACTGTTCACAGGCCAGATTTAGAAGGCAATTGGGCTGGATCCAGCCCCTGGGCCATTGTTTGCATGCTTCCAGGACACCCCTTCCCCAATAACTCACACATCACACTTAATTTTTGTTTAAGGTTTTTTGGCATAATTTTTGGCCACAACTTTATTATCATACAAGATTGTGAGTGGTTGCTTAGGCATTGGTTATGACTAGCTGTCCCCCCCGCCTTGGGGGACAGCGCTGACTCCTGTGAGTCAGCGTGTGGAGGAACAAGACCAGGGACAACTGGGGCTGCGACACAGACCCTCAGCTACTCCCTGCTTGCTCCTTGGGAACTTACACGGCCCGCACCCTGCTCCAAGGGTTTGGACGAGGGGATGGTAAGCCCCAGAATTCCTTTAACGGAATTCCCAGCAGCAGCAGCAGCATTGGAGGGGTAGGCACAGCCAATCCACACCCCTCCACCAACCAATCTAACCAATGACTAACCGCCAACCTTACAAGTTGTGATGATTTGCTACGCTGTAGGCAAAACCCAATTGGCACGCACTAATCAGCCAAAAGGAAAAATTCCTACCGGGCCCCCGCACCAATGCGAACGACCCCATGACAGGCATAGCAAGGTCAGAGCGAAGCCCAATCAAGGGAGGGCGGGCGGGTGATCCGGTGTCCACAGCGAAAGAGAAAGGAAAGAGCAGTGGACCTTACTTAAATAGCCTCAGGTCCCACCCCTAAATTGGCAACATCCTATTTACCCCAGCAACTCCAACCTCCAATCTGATTCAAGGCTCTTGAATCTATCCTGCCTGGCAACTATGGGGTGTTCTGTTAGCCCCATCCGCAACCCGTGCTCTCTTTCAGTGAGAACATGCTTTGCCTACCCATGGCCTAGTCCCTCCCTCTAAATGTGGTACCCACCACACTTTCATTGTGAAAGAGAGACTCCACCAGCAATGCCACCCTGCCCAAGCTCTTCTGATCTGTTTGGCTCTCATCTGCAGCTAGCTGCCTGTCAAGCTGACAGCAGGAGTAGGCAGATCCTGTGTAAGGCACTTCTGACATATGTGTGGGCAGAAAGAGCGGAGACATCTCGAAAGCTTGATTCCCACATTGCAAGGAGGCAGACTAGATGACACTTTGGATCCCAGCCACCTCTCCAATTCAGTGATTCACTCATCTATATTTTTCCAGTACTTTATTGCAACTACCTCCTAAACAAAGCTGTCCATTCATGGTGATATCATCCCGCCAGACAGAACATTAATATACTCCTGTAACGTGGGCATCTGAAAGTGGAGTTTTCTTAACCCAGGGGATTTTTATGGAGTAGAGTTCCCACCATCCCCAACCATTTGTCATGCTAACGGAGGCTGGTGGGAACTGGAGTCCAGCACTGCAGGGCCACAGCTTCCTCAGCCCTCTCTTAATGGAACACTAATTGGATGTATGATGTTATAATAACTTGTGAACAGTCCCCCAGGAGTTCCTTAGAAGCTTCTTACAAGTTAACTTTAAGTGTGCAAAAACCTAATGTTCGTATACAACGTAAATGCATGGATATATTAAAGAACACTCAAACAGAATGGGCTGACAAGTGGTAGAGAGAAAAGAAATGTATCATTACAAAAACTATTACCCGTACTATTGAGTTACATATGACACAAATCCACTTCAGATGGCCAGTAAGGAGAGCTTATTTTATCATAGGAAAAAGGTTGTTGTTTTTTTTTAAAAGTCATACTGCAATTGATGTCTCAGAGCTATCTCTCTGGTTTTCACATATTTTCAGAGCCATCTGCCTTTATTCTGAAGACAAAGGTACTCTTTATTCCTTTACAAACATGAAGACACCACCACAGTTTATAAGATCATAAGCCAATTTTTATAAGTGCTGAAGTTGAATGATCTGCCTGAAAGCTAGGGTCATCAGCTGGTACATATGGCTACATGTCAGTTCTTTCCAAGAATACAGAGTGACGCCACTGATGGAAGTCTGGCGATGGCCCATTACCTTGATTTGGATACCCGGGGAGAAGGCACTTACAAGGGAATTGAAGTGTACTGAAGCATCCTAACACAAGCCTTCCAAAAGGAGATAAATTAGAGCTGGTGCTAACACAAAAATGGGTGTACAGCGTAAGACATTTTTAAGCCTATGAGAAAAGCATCAACAAGTGCAAAATGACAAATGGCTAGAGATGCCGGAAAATTTGATCCAGTTTGTATTTAAAGGCAAACTGGGCTAATTTGCACTTTCTGAAACAATACAGGAACTGAAACACAGCCATTCTTCAAAATTCAAACTTCTCTTGTCATGCAATGCATTATTCTTTCCAGCAAATATTTCTTCAGTACTCTGTAGCTTTTCCACACTTCCCCTAAAAGCCCCATGGAAGGAGTTACCTCATACAGTGGTACCTCAGGTTACATACGCTTCAGGTTACAGACTCCGCTAAGCCAGAAATAGTACCTCGGGTTAAGAACTTTGCTTCAGGATGAGAACAGAAATCATGCTCCGGTGGCGCTACAGCAGTGGGAGGCCCCATTAGCTAAAGTGGTGCTTCAGGTTAAGAACAGTTTCAGGTTAAGTACGGACCTCTGGAACGAATTAAGTACTTAACCTGAGGTACCACTGTAATGTCTCCCCCTGGGCTTTAACTGAAGCACGGGCACTCAGGAAGGCTGAAGTGGTGCAGACCAAGGGTGTGGTGATTTGAGAATGCCCCTCCCACCCTTGAGTGAGGGAAATTTGCCACACCCCACTCTCTTGGGAAGGAGACTCAAAATGGTTATTCCCTAGGGAGCAGCTATCTTTACTCCTTGCCCTCCTTGTATTATCCTTATTAGTTTTTAAAGGTGGGAAGTTTATTAATTATTCAACCAATGGACAACTGCATAAATTATGCCCCACTTTTCTCTACCCCAGCTGCCCCCCCATCCTCCTCTTCCATCATCTTCCTCCTTATCCAGAAAGCTGTTGGAGGAGGGACAGATTGCTCTTAGTGCTGGTGAAGGGACAGATCTAGGCAAAGTGCTTCCTCGTCTCCTTCTGCCACTCCATCTGCGTGTTCTCTCTCACATACACACACACCACATTTTTTTCCTCCTCTCATCCTATATTCCCTCTGAGCTCCCATCACCCATACAAAATCAGGATGAAGGCTGCGTGTAGCCATTAGCGGCAGGTTAGTCACACACCCCAGTCTCCATCAGTCTCCATAAATGTATTCTGATGTACATAAGCTCTCCCTACTGATTAGAAATCTTTCTAACCCACCACTGAATGTGTGAATGTCAATGCTGGAGATGGTAAGTGCAGTCCTGTTGCCTTCCCCATCCCACACATACTTTATGCTAATGATTGAACAGCCCATTATGACTATAAACAAACATACTAAAGAGGATGGCCAATGTATTAGTTTAAGCTAACACCTACTCTAATCATTTTGTACTATGTGCTATGTGACTTCCATTTATTGCTCCTTTCCTACCATTTTTCTGAATTTTTACCTTGCTTCTAGTCTTCCTATGACTGCCTCAGCTTAGAAGATTAAATATCTGGCCACAGCTCTGTTTGTATGTGATACAAAGTCCAGTTCTGTGCAGTCCTAACATGCAAAGGATTGCAGTCTTCTCTGATCCTCTTGTTAGTGCTATGAGCCTCTCGCAAAGATTTACCTGTGAAGACCCCAAGCTTCTATCTCAACAATATGTCAGCCCCTGGTCCAGCTCAGTATCTTGGGAGCCTGGTGCAATGAGCATCCACAGCTCCCCACCTCGATTTTCTAGCTACCTGTACTTAAGGGAGAACCAATCTCTCTTCATAATTCATTAGTTAACATTTGTAAAGCACATTAAAGATGTAGAGCATTAAGCAAATGCTAAGTGTTATTGTCATTAAATGATCTTCCTAAATTTAAAGGAGGTCAATATTGAGCATTAAGAATGACTCTTAGAAGATAGTTAATGTCCCAAGCAGTAATTTAGTGTAAATGTGCGCTCTGCACAATAGTGTGTGAAAGAACGGTAAAGAGGACAAAAAGAACATGGGCAAAAGGATACACAGAAGGTACAAGCTCCTGGATATCCAATAAACAATGTACACATTGCATCCAATGAGTGTATCATTGGACACAACTAGTTAAGTTGTTCACTTGCACAATTATTTATAGGCAATGTTCAACAAGTGTGCACGTATGCACCTGTGTTCACACTAGTTGAGTTGTTCAAACACATCAACACTTGTACATACATAAAGGCAACTTGTACCTGTGTTCAGTGTGAACAGATTTAATGAGCTCTCACACAACAGCTCCTCAAGTTCTCTTTGAAATATTTTTGTTGTCAAATCAACGTATGGATGGGATTTGATTGGATATGGGGACTGATTTCAAGTCATTCTTTACTTGATTGTCCCTGATGCGATGTCTGCTGGCGTGAGGTGGCTGTCATGCCATGATATTGTTTATACTGTTTTCTACTTTTGTTTTGTCTATAAGTCATGGCATTCCCTGCGTGCTGAGGTGTGTCTGGCACCTTTACTATACAGTTTTTTGTGAATACTGTTGGTACACCTCTTTACTCTGGTCTTTGATACCTGAGATGTGTGTTTTCAGGCCCACTTTATACCTGCGACTATAAATTGTTTGAACTGTTCTTGATACTGAATTTCAAATTGTTGTAACCAACCTTGGGACCTGCTGGTGAAGGGTGGGAAGTAAAGATGACGATGATAAATTTCAATGTGCTGTAAAGCACCTTGGGTGATATCCAACTAAGTCATATTTTAAGCAGACCTACTGAAACCAGTGGATTTTCAATGCAATATTACAACAAAAATTACAAACACACATTCCAAAAAAGAAGAAAAAACAAAACAAAACAAAAAACAACAACACACCTACAAAGAAAACCATCAGTGGACTTCCTTAAACCCATTTGGTTGTATCCAGAGTAGTAGCAAGTCCCCCATCAATCCCAGGATTTCCACTTGTGCAACACTTGCACAGTGGGACTTTTCCCCTCCTCCTCCAACCCCCTCCAATCTATTCTGGAGGTTCCTGCAACCCCCTGCGACAGATTTGGGGAGGACATGGGATGTGCGCAGGTAAAGGAGAGTGGGGAAGATCCAGTTGTCCAAGCAGAAATCCTTGTACCAGCAGGATGGATTAGTTAGACATCACCTATTGATTTCAAGAGTCTACTCTGAACATGGCTAACATTGGATATCATCGCTTGAGCCTTTTTTTTAAAGTGCATTTAAGAAATTTCACAAAATAAAATAAAATAAAATAAATCTAATCATGCCTTTTGCCCTGTTGGCTAAGCCAGGCCGTTGTCTTCCTGATTAAACCCGGATACTCCATGCAGTAGAATCAAAAGGTAGAGTTAATATGAAGCATAAATGGCTCTAGGAATCAAAATCTCTCAGGGAACGGTTAAGTGCTCTTCACTTAGTGCATTGATGTGACATCATTTAACACACTGCAGCTCACTTGACATTTGGGCAAGAGAGAATAGAAAGAGGGTTTTTTGACATAAGACCCAGTGAATTCTTTTTATTGATCTCTACATTAGACCCTTTGTACTACAAATGGTTGCCATTAAAATTTTCTTAATAGGGGTGAAACAAGCCAGGCTGCAATGCCAAGAGGAGGCGCAGAGGAGCCAAAATAATTAAATAAAATGATGCTACATCCAAGTAAAGAGGACAGGGCCATCTTTGGATAAAGAACACAGAGACTTGCCTTAACTTTCAGCCTGGAGGATAGCTGCTATTATTGTTGTTGTTGTTTCTCAATCGCATAACTAGTGCACACTAACTTGGCTAGAAGTTGTGTGCTCATGCATAAGGATCTGGGTAATTATTAGAAGACAGGTACTCTATTTTAGAATTTTGCATGAATAATTGAGTAAAATGTGTTGTTGTTTAAACAACTGGACTGCTCTTTCCCCTCTTTCCTGACTTTGATTTTTGTTTGTTTCCAGTATGGCTTGCTGCCACCCATAAAAATAATTTTGTGTACATGAGTATTGTTTGCCATAGGTCAACAAACATGATAACCCTTATAGAAGCCAGCATGCACGCTTTCATGTAGGGATGGGGGAGACATCAGATTCAATTTGCACTGAAGGGCAAATTACCTAATTTCTGAAACAATACCATGAAACACAGCCGCAGCTACCATTAAAAATTTGCACTCCTCTAAATTTTGCATTAGGGACGTGGGTGGTGCTGTGGTCTAAACCACAGAGCCTAGGGCTTGCCGATCAGAAGATTGGCGGTTCAAATCCCCACAACGGAAAATATGGAAAGCTGTGGCATTTACATGTAAAAACCAATGCAATTACTTAGATCAGAAATGTGGAACTTGTTGCCCTTCAAATATTGTTGTTGTCCAACTCTCATTAGACCCAGATAAGATGATGATTGTTCATGGATAATGACAGCTTCAGTCCAGCAATATCTGGAGCATCACAGGTTACCCATTCCTGTCCTAAGTAAGAAGGAAATGTATACCTGCAAGTTAATATTCTCAAAATTGTCTATTGCACAATAAGTTCTTATTGCACATGGGTTCTTTCCTCCTCTCCCTTGCTTGCACCACTGCTTTGCCTCTTGTTTCTTGAGCAAACCATCATGGTTGCTAACCATTACAAAAATGTCCCTCCAGTGGCACATCAGAAGCAAGGCTTTATTATACAGTCTGACAAACACCGCAAGAGCAGCCGCTCCTTGGCTGAAATCCTGTACAATTTTCTGACAAGAGCCAAGGGGCTCTTAAAATGCAGCTGGAAACGAGATTTATTCCTTTAGAAGAATAAAAAACTTCTTTTGGAGAAATATAAATTAGTTTGATCAATTTTGTAATTTGCACTTACCAGGTAGGCTTCAAGCAATTAAGTGATTTGTACAAGGCATTTCCACGCTCCCTCCCCACCCCCTAACTCCTGGGCTGCTGATGGGTCTCAATGAAATGGGGCGATATTGAGTCTTAATAAACTATTCATTCCCTTGGCCCAGCTAAGGGAATTAGAAAGGCTTTTTCAGTGTTAATTACTTCAAGAAAGAGAGAAACTCTCCAAGACTGTACAGTGTTTTAGGATCTTGCTATCTCTTTGTATGTTTTAGCAAAACAATTCAATGCTTGCATTGAACCAAAGCAGAGTCTTATAAATTCCATAAAGAGTTGGGCTTCCACTTGAGATGTATGATCTCAAGTCCTGCCCCTTGAGATGATTCTTCCCTTCTACTTGCTTCATTGGCTTTTCAGTTTAAATTAGGGATATTTAAAAGCAGTGTTCAGGAGGCATTGGTCTCAGTGGACCAGATACTTCACATTGGTCAACAGCAAACATGCAGCAGCAAAAAAACCAATGCAATTCTAGGATGCATCAACAAAAGTATACTGTCCAGATCTATGCAGCCTTGGTCAGACTCCCCGGTGTACTGTGTCCAGTTCTGGGCACCAAAGTATAGGAAGGATATTGACAGACTGGAAGATGTGCAGAGAAGGGTGACTAAGATACTAAGGTTTATGAGGAATGGCTGAGGGAGTTGGGGATGCTTAGCCTGGAAAAGAGGAGACTGGGAGGAGATGTGATAGCCATCATTACAGATCTGAAAGGCTATCAAAGGGAAGATAGAGTACAGTGGTGCCTCACAAGACAAAATTAATCCGTTCCGTGAGTCTCTTCGTCTTGCGGTTTTTTCGTCTTGCGAAGCATGGCTATTAGCGGCTTAGCGGCTATTAACGGCTTAGCGGCTTTAAGAAAAAGGAAACAAACTCGCAAGAACTCGCAAGATGTTTCGTCTTGCGAAGCAAGCCCATAGGGAAATTCGTCTAGCGAAGCGACGCAAAAACTGAAAAACCCTTTCGTCTTGCGCGTTTTTCGTTTTGCGAGGCTTTCGTCTTGCGGGGCACCACTGTAACCTTGTTTTTTGCTACTCCAGAGGATAGGACGCAAACTAATAGATTTAAATGACAATAAAGGAGATTCTGACTAAACATTAGGAATAACTTTATGATGGCAGGAACTGTTTGACAGTGTGATGGACAACTTCAGAAGGTGATGAACTCTCCAGAAAAGGTTTTTAAACAGGGGTTAGATAACCATCTGTTAGGGATACTTTAGCTGTGATTCCTGCATTGCAAGGGGTTGAACAACATGACCCTTGGAGTCCTTTCCAACTTTACAATTCCAGGATTCTGTTCTATGATTTTTGAAGAGAACAGGACTCTAATCATCTTCATTATTTATAACCTTGTACACAAGCATCTCAATCTAATGTAGAATTAAAACAGAATAAAACAGTTAAAACACAAGACAGCAGACATATTTAAAACAAAACAATAAAAAACAGAAACCCATGGCAAAGATAATTCATTTAGCTGGTAAAAGCCATCAAGACAAAAATGTATCCAGGCATTTCTGGAATGTGTAGATAGATTGGCCCTGACCACAGTAACTCAGAGCAGGGCTTTCTGTCTGTATGCCCCCGTTCTGTGGAATGACATTACTGATGACATATGACAGGGCCAATCTATCTACACCAGGTAGTGGGGATAATAGCTTCACTGATGCACAGGAAACTGAGCTGGTGCTCCAGAAACCTGCTAAAGAACAAGAAGCAACAAGAAGGAAGCAGCTGGAGGGAACAACTCATGGTTTCAGTTGTCTCTACACAAATGCACAAAGTATGGGAAACAAGTAAGAAGAATTGGAGCTTTTAATACAGGAGGACTATTATGACTTGGTAGGCATTACTGAAACCTGGTGGGATGAGATTCACAACTGGAATGTAGGAATTGAGGGGGATAGCCTGTTCAAAACAAATAAACCAAACAGGAAGGAAGGAGGAATGGCATTATACTTGTATGTAAAGGATGTACAGTGGTACCTTGGGTTACATACGCTTCAGGTTACAGATGCTTCAGGTTACAGACTCCGCTAACCCAGAAATAGTACCTCAGGTTAAGAACTTTGATTCAGGATGAGAACAGAAATCGTGCTCCGGCGGCGCGGCAGCAGCAGGAGGCCCCATTAGCTAAAGTGGTGCTTCAGGTTAAGAACAGACCTCTGGAACAAATTAAGTACTTAACCTGAGGTACCACTGTATACACTTGCCAACCGCAGAAGACACGAAGGTGGCTGTTGAAGGTTGTGGCCCAAGAAGAGAGAGCAAAATACTTGAGGTAAACTACTGGCTGCACAGGTAGTGTCGTCAGGAAGGATTTGGTTTTTTTGGATCATGGTCTCCTTTTGAGGTAGGACTTCTGGTGAGAGAATGGCTGCACCTCACAGCAGTTGACAAGAATGACAAGTCTTGAGAATCTGATCAGGAGAGCTTTAAACTAAATCTTGAGGGGGAAGGGAGAAAACAATGCAAATGACAAAAGAGCACCTGGCATTGGAGATAGTAGTTTCATTGATGCACATGAAACTGAGGTGGTGCTTTAGAAACCTGCTAAAGGGCAAGAAACTACAGGAAGGAAGCAACACAGAGTATGGGAAACAAACAAGATGAATTGGAGCTTTGAATATAGGATGGCAAATGCGACCTGGTAGATATTACTGAAACCTGGTGGGGTGAGACTTGTGACTGGAAAGTAGGAATTGAGGGGGTATAACCTGTTCAAAACAAATAAACCAAACAGGAAGGAAGGAGGAGTAGCATTGTATATAAATAATGTGTACACTTGTGAAGCAATCCATGACCTGGAGCATGAAAAGCAGATTGAGAGCACAGGGGTAAAAACTGTAGGAGTGAGAATCAACAGTGACCTTACTGTGGGTGTCTGCTATTGACTGCCTAGCCAGACTGAAGTCCTGGATGATGCCTTACTAGAGCAGATTACGAAACATTCAAAAAGGAGATAAATAATAATCATGGGGGACTTCAACTTCCCTGATATCTGTTGGGACTCAAACTCTGCCAAGAGTGTAAGGTCTGAGAAATTCCTCCATTGCATCACTGACAATTTCATTTCCCAGAAGGTGGAAGAACCAGCAAGGGGATCATCTATCTTGGACATGGTCCTCACCAATAAGGAGGAAGTGACTGATGGGGGAAGTGCTCAGAAACTTGGGAGGAAGTGATCATGTTCTCCTGGGTTTCAGGATACAAAGGCAAGGCAAAACTGTGTGTAGTCAGACACGCACTCTGGACTTTAAGAAGGCCAATTTTGAAAAGCTGAATGAGCTACTGGGTGTGATCCCGTGGCCAGAAATACTCAATGAGAAGGGAGTCCAAGAAGGATGGTAGTTTCTAAAAGGAGAAATATTGAAGGCTCAAATGCAGACAATACCAACAAGTTGTGGAGGTTGTAGACTCTCCTACCTCAGAGGTTTTAAAGCAGAGATTGGATGGCCGTCTGTCATGGGTGCTTTAGCTGAGATTCCTGTATTGCAGGGGGTTGGACTAGACAGTCCCTTCCAATTCTATGATTCTATGACTGTAGAGCAGCTACTGGGTATATAAGGGATAATTTGGTCTCCTAAGTAACCTAGTTCTGAGCTCTATAGAGACTTATCTATCTTGGTCTGGTAGCAGATAGGCAACAGTACATATCCCACAAGCAATGTGTTTGCCCCCACAAGCAATCTAGCCACTGTGTTCTATACCAACTGACTATCCCCACATAGTGCATTGCAGTCACCTAACTGTGAGGTTACCAATGCATGGACAACAGTTTTGCTAAACACTTTGCTTCTGTTGATTTGACCCCCACCCCCAGCCAACCTGCTTTACCTATATTTATTTTAGGAAATTCATGCCTCACTTTCCACAGTAAAAGTCAAACACAGCACTTACAGCAGCTTACACCATTTAAAAAGGAAGTAGCAATTAGACTCACACTCCCCCATTGCACTCTAAATCAAGATTATAAGACTTTCACCTCCCTCCTAGCATCTCACCTCAACCAGATTGTAACAAAAAAATGTACATCCAGATCAATTCAGTTTCATTCGCAAAAGAAAGAAATACATACCACCCCCTGAAATGATTATTAAATGCAATGACATATTGCAAATAGAAAGAAGCCCTGCTACTAGTCCTTGCCCTCATAATATGTTTTGATTCAGTGACCTGGAATGTTTTATTGGAAGTTATTAGCAAACTACAACTGGGCCCAGGTTTTGAAGCAAACAAACAAACAAACAAACAAACAAACAAACAAACAAACTGTGATATAGATAGATGATAGATAGATATAGATAGATGATGATGATGATAGATAGATAGATAGATAGATATAGATAGATAGATAGATAGATAGATAGATAGATAGATGATAGATAGATAGGTGATAGATAGATAGATAGATAGATAGATAGATAGATAGATAGATAGATAGATGATAGATAGATGATAGATAGATAGATAGATAGATAGATAGATAGATAGATAGATAGATATAGATAGATGATAGATAGATAGATATAGATAGATATAGATAGATAGATAGATAGATAGATAGATAGATAGATGATAGATAGATAGATAGATAGATAGATAGATAGATAGATAGATAGATATAGATAGATAGATAGATGATAGAGATTCAGAGAATGGTCAAGTTTACTCAGAGTAGACCCATTGAAATTAATGGGCTTAGGTCATTTCAGTGAATCTAGGAGTGAAACCTAGTTGAACAACACTTTTAGGACACAATCCATCCCCCACCCTATGCTGGGCTATGGGGGAAGTTTAGATTGAACATTTCTGCTGGGTCATCTAGCCTCCCATTGGTTGCCAAAAGTGTGGGTGGGAGGCCTGATAGAGGCATATTTGCTGATAAAGCCTGACAGAAAGCTCCAGAATGGGGCATTCCAATGGTGGGGAGGCGGTAGGGCTGAATGTCCAGAGATCCACTGGATTGTGAGTTGCCCTTACAGCTGCCTGACATCAAACTCAATCCAGGCCCAATCAGTGTGCCAACGAAGAGCTATTGCAGAGATTGGGTCAAATCTGCTTGCTCTACCACTGTCACTGTGGTGGCAGCATGGAGGTGGATTTCTCTTCCAAACTCTAGGCATATTAACATCAATTATGGACAAAACAGGGGTGCCCATTCTCATCCCCGTTATTCACCCTGCTATGTCACCTCAATGTCAGTGGGATAATCCAAAAATAAAATGAGTTAATATAAGCAAAAGCAATCACCTGCTCAATTTATATGCAGATGATATGCTACTTAATGATCCCTGAGCCAATACAAGCAGCCAAGACAATAAAACAAGAGCTGGCAGATTTCAGCTTAGTTTCTGGTTTATATGTGAATTATGGAAAATCAGACCTTATATACTGCCATATTCCACTGGGAGTACACACACACACACACACACACACACACACACACACACATAAACCCCATCTGTGATTTGTGAGGGTTCCTCTGTGTTATGGAAAGTTTAGATAGCTAGGGGTCCAGATAACACATACACTAATTAAAATTAGATAACTATAACCCAGTCTAGAAAGCAGTCTATATATGATCCCTCTCCCCATCACTGCCAAAATAGCAGATGCAACACATCCTCTTATCTGAGCCTTGAGAGATCAAGAGTGCTGTGCAAGGTCACACACTCCTTCACATGCCAACTTTTTCTGGTAAATTCCTTCTCCCTTACATTCTCAGGGTGAACCAAGGTGTGGTGTTATATCTGCATTGTCCTTGACTTCCCGCCATATTTTAGAGCTACTCCCAAGTTTAGCATGACCTCAGTGGTGTCTATGTGCTTCTCCCAAGTCAGGAACAAAAGAGGGTCTTGATGACTGCAAATTGCGGGCTAGGGAAAAATTGAACTCCCAATGATGGCGAGTGAAAATTAAGACTTATATAACAGTGGAGAACAATGAACACACTCATTTTCTATTTGCTCCTGGCATCTTGTCACAAGAAGAGAGGCTTTGTTGCAGACTTGTTTATGTCTTTTGAAGAAAAAAAAAACATAATCGGAGTGTCAGAAGAGCTTGGACATTAGTTGTAGGGTTTTCTTTGGAGATAAACACTTCACTTATCTCGGAGTACAAGAAAATGCTCCCTGACCTGTGAGCATTTATGAGTGGGCTATTGGTTACTTGTGAATGGGCTGGTAATCCAGAGAACCATTCCAGGGAGACTAAAGAGGCTAGGAAGAGCTAAACTCTAGAGGACTTGGAGATAAATAGACTTTTGTTGAGATGGCATAATTTAAGAGCAAGCTTCCCCCACCCTTTGTGTGTGTGTCCTGAGGAATATAATGCAACAGAAATGAAGGAATGGAAAAATAGGACATCTAGTATGGTGCCTATCATTAGCATATCATCATGAGCAGTGTCACAGTGGCATCGTTTTCCAATGTGATATAGTGAGTAATATAAATAAAGATAGGATTCTGGCTAGACACATCCAGTTTGGTGTAATCAAACCAGGACCAGAAAGACTCAGGTTCAAGTCCCCTCTAGGACGCAAAGGTTGCTGGACCACTTTTGGCCAGTCATAACCTCTCCAGCCTAGGGATGGGGGAGTAACTTGATTCCATTCACATTTAAAGGTGAACCTACCTAATTTGCCCAGGCTGTCAGAAGGACCATATTTTCTCTGATGAACCTGGCTCTGATATTTTTTAATTTTTTTTTGGGGGGTGGGGGCTCTTCCCTTAATCCTGCCACTCTCACAGACACATTTGGTGGGAGCTTGGAAGAGAGCCTTTGTTGTGGCTGCTCCCAGGTTTTGGAACATGCTTCTGAGAGAAGCTAGGCTGTGTCTCTCTTTGTTGCCCTCCCACATGCAGGTTTTGTTCCGGCAAACTTTGGGGAACTGACTGCTTTTAAGGAAATGACTCTTCATGGTGTGCTGTATCATTTGCTTGGTTTATCTACTATTTGTATTTTAATATATATGCTTTAATTCTATATTTAATTACTTGTTTAACCATAACCTTTTATCTGTTCTTAGCTACATGAGTTTTACCTATATTTGCTTGAATCTTTGTGAGTCCCAGCCCCGAAGAAAAGGTGGGAATAAATAAAGTACATAATAATAACCACCTAAAATGTGGTACCACTCCAAAATATATAAGTAACAGATACACACTTTGTACCACAGAGAGAAGTGACAACAATCATTTCATTTCATTTCATCTCACCTCAACCTACTTCTTCAAATCCCCGTGCAAACAGGTGCAACTTCACCTGCTGCTACTTCCTATGATCATCTTCGAAATCTCCTTGCTTCCACTAGTAAGTCATTCTGAGACGCATGTGGCGAAGCAACCTTATTTGTTTCATATTCTGCTACGTGAGCCTTTCTTTCTTGTCAGATCCATCCTTCCAGGCCACACAAGAACTCTGGACCACTTCAGAATGCAAATGGAGTGTCCTGCACCCTAAAGTTCCCCTTGAAAATAAAAATAAAAAATGGCAGCTTCAGACTAGAGCAAACATATGATTTCCCCCACACCTACATTCTCAGGTTGCTGAGCCCCATGAGGCCTATATTGCTTGATTCCCCCTCTCTTGAATGTGCTGGTTGGCCTTGAATCCTTAGAGAAAGAATGTTCAACTGTGCGTGAAATACCATAGCGAACAATCCTATATAACCAGGGGGATGGGATTGTGCTGCCGTGTATTTAGAGGGCTTTCTCTGGCTGTAATGTCTATGATTCACAGCTGGAGTGTATTTTTAAAAGGCTGTGCAAGCATTTCCAAAAAGAACACCACATTATTTCCAGGAAGAGATAAATTGAAAGGGGAAGAGTCCCGCTGAAACCTATCATATTTGGTATCTTCACTGAATCCATGGTTTTGCTTTTTGAAAAAATTGGACTTCAGGGGCAGAAAAAGCCACTTTGATGAGTCTAAGTGACATATTTAAGAAGGGGGAAAGACTATATTTTCAAGGAAAGTGCAGCCTGATTTTGCCATTCCACAGAATTAGGTTTACTTTATTTTCTGCTCCACTTTTACAGGCCTTTTGGTGCTTAATGTGAAAAGCCATCTTTGTTATTGTAAGGAAAGAAAACACGACAACACAATTATTCCTTTGGTTCTCTGTGTATGTACAAGTGTCATAAGATTTCTTTAGTTGCAAAAGAGCAGCCTAGGCAGAGACCATTAATGCTTGGGCAATAATATACCAGTATTTTAAATGTGACAGTGAGACAAATTTTAGGTCCCTTTGGAGGTTTGCAAAGAAGCTTTGATAGCACACAGAGATTCTGAGATGACAAAATTTTGCAGTTTTAATTTTATTAAAAGAATAACCAAAGATTTTTAAAATAAAAAATTTGCTACCTAATCTTCTTTGGCAGTAACAAGTATAGGAAAGTCCACATTATTATTATTTTCCTGACCAAAGGTTTTTTTGTGTTGCTGTTCCAAGAGCTTAAACCGTATGCAAGGGGTGGACAACCTTTCCATATCAAAGGTCACGTTCTCTTTGGGGTAATTTGTCAGCAGCTTCATGCCAGTGGTGGGTGGTGCAAGAGACAAAATTGTTCGGGATTAATTAATCTGTAATAAAGACTAATTCAGTATCATTATTTTTAACATATAAAATGCTGCCCCTTCCATTTGTTCTGAAACAAATACTATTTGCTACTATTTGCCTGATATGTCCAGAGAATGGATGCAGCTAGGCAATTAATGTGGAAAATAGGCATGTAATATCATTAATCTTTGGTAAGTCCCTTTGTGAGAGGGGCATTTACTGTGGATTCCCACCCCACCCACCTCATTTTCTTGAAGCCCCACCTGAATATCGGGTAGCCCCATCTCATAAGGAATACCTTATGTGGGGAATATTTCTCGTGTGAAAGAACCTCACAATTGCATGGAGTTAATTTCTACACCACAACCAACACCCGAGAGTTGCACGCAGGTGGTTGAAATAAATATAGTTTTTATCAAACAGATCGGGGAAATACAACTGTCTCAGTTTTAGACTCGAGTCACTCCAAGGTGATGCCTCATGCCCACCCCAGACTCACTAGGTTTTCCTTTCATCCACCTTGGATAATAAGTGACATTCTGCACTGTACTGTAACCACCAGGAGCCTCACCTGCTGCCTCTCTGGTTTGTACAGTCTTTTGTTGTTAAAGGACGTGGCAGATCTGCGGCAGCATCCAGGGGAAGCGATAACTGGCTTAACAGATGGTGGAGAAAAATTAATTGATCCACTGGGGCAGATAATGAGCCAACCACAGAGTGAGAAGTGTACTAGGAATTGGAAATGTGAATATCAACTCAACTTTACTAGGGGGCTGGCGTTGTTGCCCGGTCATTGGCTTCATGTGCTTTCCATATATAATGTTACTCAAAAATGCCTACGGCTGCAGTCCTATGCACACTTAACTGGTGAGGAAATCCGACTGCAGACAATATGGTTTACTTCTGAGTAGACATGTACAGGATTACACTGCAACTGACTTAGGATTCTGAAGATGCAAAGTCACCTATGTGATCGGAACACTTTTGCCTCGAGCATCTGCTGACATTGCCAAGAAGCTCCACAGACCACTTGGCAGAGGTTCAAGGGGTTCTGCAGAAGGGACAGTTCAAAATACACCAGCTATGTCAAAAGCCATGGTGTTGGTCTGTGCAGAATACTGTAAGAGGCAGCCGGTGGAGAAACAGGCAGGCTGCAGACAGGTTCAGGAAGGTGGTGAGTCATCATGGTGATGACAGATGATCTCCAGGCAATAATAATGATCAACCTGGGGAAGGGCCATAGCATCTGCTTTGCATCAGCATCTACAAGTAGGGCTGGAAATGCCCCCTGTCTGAAACCATGGAGAGTCACTCCCAGTCAACGTGGGCAATACTGAGCTAGGTGGGTCAATGGTTGAGCTCAATATAAGGCATTTTCCTAAGCTCAGAACTTGGAAATTCCAGGGAAACATGCAAAAGTTCTTACCCAGCTCAGGGAGAACCAATGGTCTGTTTTGCAGGTGAAGCCATTCTATAATCTGAAAATCATGGCAGGGCCCCTTTCCCCTTCCACTTGAGAACTTAAGGTGTCTCAACTGATTAAAGATAAAAAGAAATAAGGTTAGTCTGGCATTACTCGTTGTTAAGAAACCAGTGCTTGTTACTTGTGATCACAGAATACTTTTCTAAATGTGTATATGGACTTAAGCATGCTGGCTATATGACACTGGTAATATCACAAAACGGACTTTTGGTAATAAGGAGAGTAGTGGGAAAGATGCACTGGAAAGTGTGGGATCACTCTTGCTTGATGCAACATCATCTAACCTCCTGACAGGCAAGTCAGAATAAATACTACACAGCTGGTATCATGTAAACAGGCAAACTTTGTGCAAACAAATCAGGCTTAATAATATATAGGTGCTCTGGAAATGACTTGCTCAACAAAGCACAGCATTAGCACTCCATCAACTCAGACCAACTTGTGTTATATTTAAGGTGGAAAAGCAGATTTCAGAAAGTCCCCTGGAGGAAGAAAAACTGTATTTGTAGAGAACGGGTGAGGAAACACAGGCCCATCTATCTGGCCCTTGGAATTTTCCCCAAGCTACACCTCTTAGCCATTACCCAGGTTGCAGACCTATTTTGCATTCTGAGTGCTTTTGGCTGGCTGAAATGCATCCTTGAAGTCCAATAATGCTTGCCTAGATGGGGGATAGAGAGGTATGGATGGGTGGGTGTGGCCTAGCTTAGCCTCACCACTCACATATGGTCCTCAGAAGATTGTCCAGAAGGGAATGTGGCCTTTGTGCTGTAAAAAGACTCCTCACCTCTGGTTACAAGGAAGGAAACCGAGGGAGCAGGTGGACAGAGTTGTGTACACAGAAAGAAAAGTATTTTGAATTATTGTACTATTTTTCCAATACTGAGTTCCAAACAGAAGCTTCTTTCTCTTGACATACAAGATAGGTCCTGATTTATTCCACCAGTCAGTCCCTATTCTAGGCCTCTCCCCTCTGTGAGACAGTTCAAGATTTTCTTCCACAAATAAAGAGCTTCAGCTTTGTTATTTCAGATTCTTGGAACTGAGATGTTGATTGCTGTAATTATGCTGCCAGGCAGGAGAGTGGCTGTATTATCAAGACAGCTAAAAATACTGGTAGGAGGATATACTTGGTGCACCCCCCCCCCCACATACACACAAAAAGGTGCAATGCTGTATTCAGAACCAGGTGTTGGTGAGGTTATTTATTTAATTTGTGTGTGTACACATAGGGACTCCTTTTACTTTAGTAACCCTTCTGTCAAACCTGGGAATATTATAATACTTTAAGGATGATTCCCAAACTTTTGCCTATATTGCTGTCCAAGGGAAACATACTAGTGCTAAACTATACATAATACACACTTCAGGGATGCTTCTTTGATAGTATAATCTCAACAAGCTTTCTCCTGATTGTGTATTTCAGAATTGCATAGAATGGAGGTATCAGGAATGTTCCATAGTTCCCTTTGGGGGGGGGGCTGAATTTTGTAATGCAATACCGTCGTACCTTGGTTCTCAAATGCCTTGGTACTCAAATTGACTTGGTTCCCAAACACCAAAATCCCAGAAGTAAGTGTTCCAGTTTTCAAACGTTTTTCAGAAGCCGAACATCCAATGCAGTTGTTGGCTATTGTTTTCAGGGCGCCTGCACCAATCAGAAGCTGCACCTTGGTTTTCAAACATTTCGGAAATCAAACGAACTTCTGGAACGGATTAAGTTTGGTGCTTTTGTTTTTGCTATTTATTTTGCGTTTTTGTTTTTGAGGCCTTTCTGGTTAATTTGTTTTTGTGACTGTGTGGAACCCAGTTCAGCTACTGATTGGTTGACTGATTGATTGTGTTACTGTGGAAATGGATAAAAGCCCCCCATCCAAACCATGACTATCATCCATGCAGGTAAGAAAAAATAATAATTTTAATTTTTATCATCTACAATACTGTCTTATTTTATAGTACAGTACAGTACATTATTATTGCTTTCATTTTATGGATCAATGGTTGTTAGATAGTAAAATTCATGTTAAGTTGCTGTTTTAGGGGTTATTTTTAAAAGTCTGGAATGGATTAATCCATTTTGCATTACTTTCTATGGGAAAGCACGCCTTGGTTTTAGAATGCTTTGGTTTTGGAACGGACTTCCAGAATGGATTAAGTTTGAGAACCAAGGTACAACTGTATTATGTAAATGCAGTTTTCTTAAAGTTTCTTGTACCTCCAGATCTGTCATTAATGGTTGATAACATTGTTTGTAAGATTACATCAATATTATTTTTCTACTGTGCTTTACTTATGTACATGTGTACTTACGGTATGTTGATTAATAACACACTGCAGAAGTTGACATGATTTTCACAAAGTAAAAACCAGGACAGCCCAAAAGTTAAGTTGTTGAGCTTTCTAAAGGTGAACCTCAAAGCTGTTGTTTTTTTTTTACAAAAATAATGACTTGACACGATCCCGAACAAATGGGAGCCCAAAGAGATTCTTTCTGTGCAGTGTTTTACCAGCAACCAGGTAGAGATGGGCAAATCTGTCAATCTTGGTTTCTCTCTGTTTCTTATTTGTTCCAGTCTAAAACTCTGTGTTCCATATTTCCACATCAGTTTGCATTAAATAATAATAAAAAAACCCTCACAAAATTTCACCAGCATTTTAGTCTGCCTCCTACCAGAGAAGCAAGAGGCATTATCACAGTTTTTACACTTTAGACACATGCCAACCAGACAAAAGCATTCAAGGAGGGCGTTATCTTGAAAGATGTTATCTGGGAAGAGTGCCAAGGGTTTTTCCCCACATTTAGCCTCTGGGCCTGAGGTTCCCCTCTCCTGCCTTAAAGGTTTAGAAATGTGCAACATTCTCCCTTGCATGCACATTCAGCTGCCCACATTATCAGCTTTGTCAGAACTACTTGAAAATGATCTGCATTCATCTACCAATTTATTCATCTGTCTCTCTCAATAACCTCTGACTGAAGTCACGTACTTGAAAAGGGCATTTAGCATCGTTCTTTGGGAGCAGCAAAAGAACATTTAGTACAGTGTTGGTCTTCTCTTGTTCCAAAGATTCCAAATCCTTACCATTGTGCTTGGCAGATTTTGCTGTGAGAAAATCCTTTTCTCCTGTGTCATAAATCTTCCATGCAGGCTTTTAATTAGTCTTGGATGTTTGGGAGCCGAATTAAAGGCAACGGGATGTCCCCTTGCAGCTAAAGTTATGTTCATTGGGATGCACTTACAATAATTGTGGTGTCATTATGCAAGCATTATGTCTCAATATATGCAAGGGGGGTAGAATGCAGGGCATTCGATTTCACTCAAAGTTTTAATTTAGCTGGATAACACAAGTAAAGCATGGGCATTGGGGAATGGCGTAACATAAACTATTTGGTCCATTTCATGTAAGAAGGTTGAAGTGTGTATAAATCAGAAATCTCTGTGATTTTCTCTTTTCAGCCTAGCATTATTAAAACGAAACATTTCCTGGATGACAATGATATAGTTCAGTTGTTTTACAACCTTCAGGTATTTGCATGCCATGTAAAGAAAGCATGCAAGTAGAGATGGATGGATCTGCCAATTTTAGTTCTCTCATTTTCTCATTTTCCAATCTTAAAATCTGTTCTCCACATTTACCTTCATGAAAAATCCATCAGCATATTAGAGCACATTTCTATTAAAAAAAAACCCATGGGGTTTTTTTTGTATACAGTTTTGACCAATGTGTATGTTTTTGCAAGCCATTTCCCATAATAGAATGCATTTTTGTATCTCATTTTCACACTTGTTTTCAGTTTTATTCCTCCCTTTGCCTAATATATGCATTTTTGTAAACACTGGCTAGAGAACTGCATTGCAAAATTTAGATAAGTGAACATTTTGGATGATGGTTGTGTTTTGGTTCATATGTTGGTTCAAGAATTGTGAATAGGTAGCTTCAAATTAAAATGCAAGCAAAATCGATTTTATCCCTCAGCCTTCCACATGAGGAAGACACAGATATAGTGCAATATCTATACCCACAATTGTTGTTCTAGATGCCTTCCATGAATTAGAGGGTGGATGTACAAAGTGCAGAGCCTACTGTACTTATGGAGGCTCCCTACAGCCTGAGGGTTATAGTCAACTAACTTTTACTCAGAGTAAACCCAATGAAATGAATGACCATTCCTACACTTATTTCATTAATTTTGATGGGTCTACTCTTAAGAAAAGTTGATTGAATACAACCTTCCAGGATGATGCAAGTGAGTTAATTTTCTGACCTTTCATTGAGGTGGTTTCATCCATGGAGAAAGGGCAGAAGCCTTTTGAGCAAGGTAAGGATCCCTGCAGGGTTCAGTTAGGTAAAGTTAATGGGTGCAGATTCTTTGTTGTGACCTTAAAAGGTAAAGGTAAAGGTACCCCTGCCCGTACGGGCCAGTCTTGACAGACTCTGGGGTTGTGCGCCCATCTCACTTAAGAGGCCAGGGGCCAGCGCTGTCCGGAGACACTTCCGGGTCACGTGGCCAGCGTGACATCGCTGCTCTGGCGAGCCAGAGCCACACACGGAAACGCTGTTTACCTTCCCGCTGGTAAGCGGTCCCTATTTATCTACTTGCACCCAGAGGTGCTTTCGAACTGCTAGGTTGGCAGGCGCTGGGACCGAGCAGCGGGAGCGCACCCCGCCGCAGGGATTCGAACCGCCAACCTTTTGATCGGCAAGTCCTAGGCGCTGAGGCTTTAACCCACAGCGCCACCTGCGTCCCTATTGTGACCTTAACACCAGCTATTTCACATTTCCATTCTGGGATGTGTGCATGCTGAACATCAGCATGTACAAAATTCTGAAGAAGCAACAAACAAACAAACCCCCAAATCAAGAAGACAACTTCTTAGGAGAGAGTTAAATCTCTCCCACTGAAATCATATTTGAAAGAGCTTGGCTTTTGACTGGATCGCACGTAGGTTATTTTCTTCTTCTCTTTCCCCACATATCTTACATAATAATCAGCAGTTACTATTTACAAATATATTGCTTTGCCATCTTCATTCTATGTAATGGGCTGCAATTCATAACACATATTCATTTTACGGGATGATTAACCTCTTGCTTTGTGGGTGTCTAAATATGGTAGTTTAGAAAATGAAATAACCAATCTGAAATGTTACTGATGTTCAATAGGCATCTCCAAAGGCCATGTGATTGTTGAAAAGCTTATATTCAGACTGGGTCTGAGTGTAGCAAATAATTCTTTCCATAGAACTCTGCTGTAGTGACATTTAATACCACATAGAATTATGCATGTGTATATATAACACTTTTTTTTTTAATCCTGTGCATTGGTCCCAATATATGGAAGTATGCTTCCTGTTAGTTATTAATATGCAACTGGAAGTTATGTGGGGTGTGTGTGTGTGTGTGTGTGTGTGTGTGTGTGTGGCTTCTCCACTGCAAGGAACATAATGGATGCAAATATGAAAGAGTAAAATCAATACAGGAAGGATTTATGTTTGTGGGCAAGGGGTGGGATGTAATCTTGTGCCCTACACATAGAGGGAGCAGCTCTCACAGAATCCCATTATAATTGTCCCCATCAGTCCACCACTCAGGCCAGGCATCAGTACATGCTAAATTCAGTCAGCAGGGCTCACCATAGTCACCTTAGTCAAGGCCAGAACACAATTTTAAATTCTCAAAATGGCCTAAAGTGACGCTACAGTTTGGGAAATTTAGACAGTGATCCAAGACCCGACCTGTCTGCCTGACCTAGTAGATGTTGAGCCAGTTCATCACAGGATGTGACTAAATAATTCCATCGCTTTTCAGTGCAGGTTTTCAATGACAAAACTGTATAAATTCTGAAAAATCTGCACATATTCTTTAAAAACTGTAAAATTGGAAACAGGAAAGGGTGTAGCTAGTGGCAAAAATCTGTTTTGCATACATAAAGTCTCAGATTCAATTTCCAGCATCTCTGGGTGGAGCTGAAACCTTGAAGAGCCACACCAGTCAGTGTAGATCAGGCACAGGCAAACATGGCCCTCCAGATGTTTTGGGACTACAACTCCCATCACCCCTAGCTAACAGGACCAGTGGTCAGGGTTGATGGGAGTTGTGGTCCAAAAACATCTGGAGAGCCGAGTTTGCCTATGCCTGGCATAGATAATGGCTGGGGATCCTTCTAGATATTGTCACAATACAGCTCCCACCATCTCTGACCCTGCTGCTAGTTGAAACTGATGGTAGTTAGAATCCTACAAAATCTGGAGGTTCTTTAACCTTGAATCCCCAGATGTTGGTGGACCACAGTGTCCATCATCCCCAGCCAGCTTAGCCAATGGCCAGTGATGGTGGCCGATGTAGTCCAACAAGGGGACCCAAGGTTGAAGAACACTGCTGCAAACAATACTGAGCAAGATGGACCCAGACTAAGTAAAAGACAGCTTCAGATATTCCCAAAGACTTAAAAGACAGTGTTACATGCTCACCTAGTAAAGCTGAGTGCCTTTAATTAAGAATAGGTGTGTTGAGTCAAATCAACTTCAAAAACTATGTGGTTAGTCTAATTGACTTCAATAATCTCTAGTTATTAATATATAGTGAGAGAAGAGATGAGGGAACTACTAAATTCTTGCTTTTACCCACTGCTGTGCGATGACAGCTGCTTGAGGGTCTCTCTTGCATGAGAAAATATTTTATAAAGCTGTACTTTAAAAAAAACTGTAGCTCTATGAAATCACACATTTGTTGAGACAAATAGGTTACCAGTTGCACTTTCAGTCTCTTTGAATGCATTTGGCAGTTTTTGAATAAGATTTGACTCAAGTAGGTCAATTCCTAATTAAAGACAAACAGAGACTAAGGATTTATTTTTTAAAAAAATCAGCTGGAGTTATCCCCCACAGGCACCACAAACTCTCAAGAAATAGTCAAGTTGGTAAGAGGAGCTTTTGCAAGATAAATAATGCTATATTGTCAAACTAAAACAGTTCGTGAAAGCAGTGTGTTCTAAGCTGTGTATAGAATGAACTGATTCAGTTTTACTAATTCACTGAATTGACTCAAAAGTTTCTGAATGATATCAGAAAGATGCAATGCATATCCATATTTTGAAATTGTACAAGTTAGAAATAAAGTACAAGGGGTATTACATACTGTAAACTCTCTCTCTCCCTCTCCCTCTCCCTCTCCCTCTCCCTCTCCCTCTCCCTCTCCCTCAACCACATGGGGCAACTGGTCATTTAGGGGAGAAGTAGAGATCAGGCTATTTAAGCCCACTCCACACAGCACTCTCCGCTTTTCACATTCAGACTCTGACCCTCCCACCCCTTTTCCACTGCAGGCGCAGCTAGTTGCTTTCTCTGAGAAGACTGGGCAGGAATTTTTTGGGGTGACACTAATTGGCCTGCATCACTGTAATGGTTATAGGGGTTGCATGTGCGTAAGTTGCTGCCACTCCTGGCTAGGTTACCTGGTTGAACCCTTTCTGTCTGGACAGCCCTTCACTTTGTGGCTGTTTCAGTCACTGGCAGAATCCGTCAGTGGGCATTTCTTGAACTTCTTCCAGCAAAGAAGTTCTTTGACGCCAAGTCTCCTCCTACTCTCCCTGCGCAGAAGTCTTCTGCGCAGGAAGGGTGTGGGCAGCGGAGCACCCGTGCTCTCTCCGCTGGTCTCCGGCGAGGAGTCCTGGAGCGTCCTCTCCGATTCCCCCATCTGCCCCCCTTCTCCACTGGTGTTACGCTGATTTCCTTCCCCAGCAGATGGGCTGCCTCTCTGCCTGCTGGGACCCTCTCCAGCACTCCTCTGGAGCCTTCCCTCCACCTCTGGCTCCGATGGCAGTTCCCTTACAATCACATATTTTGAAGTAAGGGTAGCGAAAACACAGCTAAAAAGCTCAAATCATATTTATTTGGAAATTAAACCAATGTCTAGACTTTAATATTCAAAAACTTTATTTGCAGAAATGTAATTTTAGCTCTATTTTCTCCGTAGTTCTTAATAGTTTTGTCTACCTCTGTTCCCAGGACTGATTTTTTGCCTGACCCTTTCCTGATGAGCCTATTGCACATTAACGAACCATTTTAGTCCTCCATTTAAAAATAAAGATTAAAATCGTTGAGTAAGTTACTCATAAAATAGGGTCGAGGGATTCTGGCACAAAGTGAAATTTCCATTTTAAATACACTTTAATTTTTTAAAAATAAAATAGCATAACTTTCTTATTCTTCCAGAGGTTGCTTGATTAAATTAGACTGTGTGGTTTCAAGCTGAACTGTATTATGAGGCCTTAAAGATGAGACCTGGAAACTGCAGTTGGATTAAAAAGAATAATAAGAAAGCAAAGCAAGTGTGTGTGTGTGTAAGTAAGCCTGGACTTGCTACCATCTATCCCCATAACACATTGAGAGCTGTCAATCTTCTCAGCAGGAGGGGCCAAGTTATCAAATGGCAATCTGACTCTTGGAGATTGCATTCAGGCAACCTTACAGGGGGTGTTATTTCTTAACGAAATACCCCAGTGTCCCAACAATTTGTAGGTAGACTGCTTTGCTTTCTCCCATGTAGCCTTTTACTTCCAAAAGCTGATTTTAAAAATCAGTCGCTCGGCTTTTCTATTGAATGTGCAGATGAAACCCAGCAGGAGGGAAAGGAGGGTGGTTCATAATAGACTTTCAATTTTAATTCAAATAATTTGGATTGTAAAGGTGATTTAAAGGTTTTATGATGTGTTGATAAGATTATATTAGACCCTCTGGTTGCCATCAACTGTACCCACTGTGTTGATTTTCTCATTGTGCTTGCCATTTGTGGCTGGCATGTGCTGATTTTGGATCTAATACGGGGTGTTAACTGATAAAGATAGGATTGTCAATTATGGCTTGCCTTCCTTAAGAACTGGACCTCAAAGGTCTGTTTAGGTAGACTGAACTGTTTTCTTTTTTTCTTTCTTTTTTAAAAAAAGCAATATTGCAAGGGATTATACAGAACTGGATGCTCTATTATCAGGCAGGGATGGACAGATTAACATATCATAGGAACCAATTTCCCAGGCTCCTGGGTGCCCAGGATCCCACTTTTTTTGCTGTGGGTGCCCTTTAGGTAGCCAGCCTTCTCCCTCCTCTGTACACGTCAGATGTCGCCTACCACCGCCTCCGCAAAAGCAGCTGCCACAACCCCTTATCACAGCCCTTGCCTGGTCCCTCTGCTGCCATCCTGCCCACCCCAGCTCTCTCCTCGTCCCCTCCCCAGGCCTACTCCCTTTGCCCTTCCTGCAGACCCAAGTCCCACTTCAAAAGATGTTTCAATAATGTCCGCAGCTGCCTCCGTGTTCCATAGCCACAGCTGACTGCTGCCTTACCTCTGGTACCATGGCGGTGACTGAATCAGGGTCTGTGCCTCTGCCGTGAGGTCCCACAGGTCCAGTCACTACTACAGTGCCTCAGTGTGTGCACCGCACCATCACAACTTGATGTCATGACATCACGTTGCATCATCACATCACAATGCAGCTCAGTGCACACATGATGGGCACCCACAATGTCAATGCCCCTGACATATTTCCATTCTATGTCAGTTTCCTTTGGTCAGGGCACAGACTGACTCCCTCCTTTGGCAATCTTCACAGAATCTCTAGCCCAATGGTTGCCATCAATTTGATTTGAATTAATTTTATAATGAATGATTTTAGAATTTTGTACTATTTTATTGTTGTTAGCCGCCCTGAGCCCGGCTTCGGCTGGGGAGGGCGGGATATAAATAAAATTTATGATGATGATGATGATGATGATGATGATGATGATGCATGGGTTCAGTTGTAAGTCTTATATTCGAAATAGCAAAAAGCAACTCATTTGGTTAGTGCAATTATTCATATTTACACAATGGAACTTGCCCCTCCTTCTCCCCCCACTTGCTTCCATATCTGTTCTGGGGTTTCTGGAGCAGATTTGAAGATGCAATTGTCTGATACAGTTTCAGCAATTTTTCAGAAAACTGAAACTATATCTGACAATTTGGAGAAGTGCGTGGATTGATGGACAACTGTGTTCTGATCCACATATAAGTTCAGGAGAGGCATATTAGGTCATTTCACATTAAAATGTGGACCAAATAAATCCTGCCCCCCATTCCCATTATCACATAACTGCATGATATAGGACAACAGCTTTCAAACTGATGTTTTGGACATCAAAGGTAAGGCCACTGGCACCAGTTGGACTTGATTGTCACCAGGCAATCATCACTGAACCGTGTTTGTGTCACACAGAGCTATCACAGTGCCGATTGTGACACGAATCACAATTTGGTGTAGCAGCAAAACCGAATTCCTTCATCTGTCCTAACTGCAATAAAACATGTCTCTCTCATATCGGTTTGTACAGCCACAGCAAGCACTATAACTATCCAACAGTTTGAATTTACCCCCAGTGGTACAATCTTCCATTGTCTCTTGAGACAGATGGATGTGAACAATACATGATATCATAATGCTGTGCAACACTAAGAACTAAGCTAGATTTAAGTGAAATAATGTACATCTGTGTGCATTAGCAAGTGGGTGTCCTATTTTTCCCCCATGCAGTTTTTAGCCCTCGGGGCAGGGGGCAGCCCCCACTGGTACCAATAGAAGATTTTGCTTCTAGAGCTAATGCAGTGGGAACAATTTCAATTGGAATCGCAGTGAGGAATAAATCAGAATCCTGATTTGTCTCACATTTAAAGAGACCACGATCTTGCTGGACTTCCTAATGCATTTTGCATCATGTTTGGTCCATAAAGGTAAAGGGACCCCTGACCATTAGGTCCAGTCGTGGCTGACTCTGGAGTTGCGGCACTCATCTCGCTTTACTGGCCAGCATGACTAACCAGAGCAATGCACAGAAACTCTGTTTACCTTCCTGCCAGAGCGGTTCCTATTTATCTACTTGCACTTTGACATGCTTTTGAACTGCTAGGTTGGCAGGAGCAGGGACCAAGCAACAGGAGCTCACCCCATTGCGGGGATTCGAACTGCTGGCCCTCTGATCAGCAAGTCCTAGACTCTGTGGTTTAACCCACAGCGCCACCCGTGTCCCATGTTTGGTCCTTAGTTTGAGGTTTATAGCTTTGCTCTTTTTCTTCCTACCAGAAGCATCTTTATTGATGGCAGGTAATCTAATGTATTTTGTGGTGAAGTTAAATGGTAAGTTGTTTTTCTTTTCAAAAATTAAGTAGTAGATACTCTGTAACTCATTATTTTGTAGACCACAATCA
The DNA here is from genome assembly GCF_964106915.1 of Podarcis gaigeae. NCBI lineage: Eukaryota > Metazoa > Chordata > Lepidosauria > Squamata > Lacertidae > Podarcis > Podarcis gaigeae. The sequence goes on from NC_139692.1 coordinate 6,071,969, forward strand.
ATTGCCTTATCTCTGTACAGCAAATAACGATTCAAAAAAATACTCCATCCAAATGTTCTCTCTAGGAGGTTATTTTTGTGGGAGACTGCAATTAGAACTGTGATAAACAATTTGAGAACTGAAAGGTTGAACACATTATCCTCGTAGCATGTTTTGTTTTCAGGGTTGTTTCCACCCCCCTTCTTTCTGAGGCCTAGAATAAGAATAGTTGGACGGGTTAAGTTCAAAACTCCACAAAAATGGGATTGACTCTGTCCCATGCTTTCCCTGCGGTATCTAAAGCATTGGGCCTGAGGTGGTTCAGGAAAAAGAAAAAGCTGCAGTGTTTTGTTTTGTTTTTACAAAGGTGTCTCTAACAAATTTGCACTTTCCCAAAATACAGCCATCCTTCAAAATTTGCAGTTATCTGAATTTTGTGATGGAGTTCTCCCAACAGGCCAGTATTTTAAAAATGCATATACTGTCATACCTTGGTTTTTGAACAGCTTAGTTCAAAACAGTGACTGTTCCATTTTACAAGGAAGTTCCTGCAGCCAATCGGAAGTTGTGCTTTGGTTTCCAAACATTTTGGAAGTCAAACGGACTCCCAGAACAGATTCTGTTCAACTTCCAAGGTACAACTGTATTGTGTAAAATTATTTTCCTAGTGAAAATAACATAGAAAAAAAGGCATCATATTGGGAGAAATCAGTTGCAAAAAGTGTGCATTAATCAGAACTCCATTAAAAATGTGTTTATTAAGAGAAATTCACAATAAAGTGCTGAATAATTTTCATGAGGATTTTAAAAAACCAAAATCTGCAAATAGCTTCAAATTAAGAGAACTTATTTTAAGATTGGAAAAATAAGAAACAGATAACTGAAATTTGTTGATTCTTTCATGTGTACAATAAGATTGTTTCCTTTTAAAAAAATACAGTGGATAAAATCAATTAAAATTAATCATAAACAATAAAGGTTACTTAAAATGCCTGCTGAAATAAAACTATAGGTTAGGTTTACTGGCTAGAGATTTTAGCATATACTTTAATGATTTTGCCATATAGATTTTAGTAACCCATTAACATCCATCAAGTACTTTAATTTGCTTTTATTGCCTTGTTGCCATCATGGAAACATTCTGATTTATTCACTTCTAAGTTGGTGTTTCTCAGATTTTTGAACTCAGGCTCTCCTCTAAGAGGGAGAATGGACAACTGTATCTGCAGCAATGAAGAGGTGAACAAGCAGAGCACCTTGGTCCTTGGTTCTTCTCTCACAAAAAGGTCCCTGCACTACCTCCCATATATGCATACAGTCATACCTTGGTTGTCAAATGCCTTGTGACTCGAACGTTTTGGCTTCCGAACACCTCAAACCCGGAAGTGAGCGTTCTGGTTTTTGAACATTCTTTGGAACCCAAACGTCAAACGTGGCTTTCGCGGCTTCCGATTGAGTGCAGGAAGCTCCTGCAGCCAATTGGAAGCCGCGCCTTGGTTTTCAAACATTTTTGGAAGTCAAATGGACTTACAGAACGGATTCCTTTTGAGAACCAAGGTACGACTGTATTAGGCAAAATTGCACTAAAATGTGTATATTAGAAGAAATATGCACTGAAATGTTGATTCTTTTTCATGATTATATATATAGATAGATAGATAGAGAGAGAGAGAGAGAGAGAGAGAGAGAGAGAGAGATTGCAAACTGATGTGGAAATTTGGAGAACTGAACTTAAGACAGAACTGAACTGAGAAACTGAAATTGACATATTCACCTATCCCTAAGTCCCAGCTAGTGATGCCATCTTCTAGCATACTATAATCTTCCGGGGCCTCAAGCAGGGTATTCTGATCCCCTCTACTTCCAATTTTCTAAAAAGAAATTCTAGTTAGCACTCAACATTATGTGGCTGTTAAGTAAGCACATACTTCTCTGGACTCTTTCTTTCTTTCTTTCTTTCTTTCTTTCTTTGTTTTGCCTTCTTAGGTTTGCTATTTTTTAAAATAAGGTAGGTTTTTTTTGTACTTTTCTGAAACTGAGTTCCCCCAACATGCTGATGCATCCTTATTGTTCCTTAGTGATCCCATTTCCCCTTCATTTCTATTCACACTCACCACCTGAGATCACTGTTGGATGAAATACAATGAATGCCCACAAACTCTTCATTACCAATGAGTAGTGTGGTTTTTCTTCTTTAAAATCTACTACAAAATCAATTTGATGTTGTTGCTGTTTAATCATTTAGTTGTGTCCGACTCTTCGTGACTCCATGGACCAGAGCACACCAGGCACTTCTGTCTTCCACTGCCTCCCGCAGTTTAGTCAAACTCATGCTGGTAGCTTCGAGAACACTGTCCAACCATCTCGTCCTCTGTCGTCCCCTTCTCCTCCGGCCCTCCATCTTTCCCAACATCAGGGTCTTTTCCAGGGTCTTTTCTGGTTTGCCAGAAGTGGCTTAGTCATGCTGGCCACATGACCCAGAAGCTGTCTGCGGACAAACGCCGGCTCCCTTGGCCAGTAAAGTGAGATGAGCGCCACAACCCCAGAGTCGACTGTGACTGGACTTAACGGTCAGGGGTCCCTTTACCTTTATGCTACTGGGACGGGTTCAAGGCTCTTGTATGCAAAGCTTTGAACAACTTTGGTGCATGCTATGTCAGAAAGGAGTCGAGCATTTAGTGCCACCCCCAGCCCTTCCCTCCATATGTGGAATGCTCTTCCAGCAGATACTTAGCTTTTAGGCAAATTCCTTGAAGACATTTTATGCCAACAGGCCTATGGAATTACTGGTATTTAAAAATATTCTTGAGTAGTCAGCCATTGTGATTCTTTTGTACTGTTTAAATGGCAAAGTTGTGTTTGAAAGTTGCTGTACACAGTCCTGATACATTGTGAGATACATTGCGTGACAAATGAATACTTCTTCAGATAAATAAATAAATAACCCTAGTTTTGATGTTAGGTACAAAGGCAAAAAAGGCAAACATCAGTAGATCTTTCCAAAATTGTATTTGCAAGACTTGTTGCTCAGTTTGTCAACCATCCATGCAAAATGGCAATGCACATATTCCCACGTGTCTTGTAAGCTCTCTGAATTTGATTGCAAAGTTCTGTGGACATGATATGAGACCTGCTTACTTTTTCTTTCAGAGTCTACATGGATCTTTTGTCTTGATGTGTCTTTAGCTGTGTACAGGACTCCACGGGAGTATTCCACTTGAATGGAGGGGTAAAAATAATTACACAAGAACCATGTCTAAGTCTAGTCTACACTTCTTGTTTTGAGCAGCTGAAATGGTTCTCCACAGCCTGGCACTGAATTATTCACAACTAACCTTTACTCTTTCGCATACTTCTCTTTCAGTTGTAATGGAGGCCTTCTGCAAGCATGTTGAAACCTGAGATTTTTGCAGCACTGTAATGCTGGCAGGCTGTGTTTTGTATTTAAAAATGGCATCATATCTATTTATTTTGCCAAATGGTATAATTTTATTTAATTTGCAAATGAGAAGACACATGATAGGGAGAGCCCTTCTGTATACAGTAAGCCTGCAACGTATGCACATTCAGCTTTAAGTAGGTGGCAAATAAATAAATAAATGAAAAGGGGGTTGAAAGGGGGCAAGGCTTTTGGAAGAATAACTGGCAATCCACCTGCCATTGAACCCAATATGATTTGACTATGCATGATTTGGGCTTTAGGTGTGATCCCCAGAACATAACTGCTGCGTAAGTTGCAGGCTTACTGTATGCTAGAGTTTTGATCTGGGAACATAACCAGAATAGAGAATAGAGAGAGAATTTAAAGGGGAAAGCAATTTGTTTGAAAGCCCAAACTGGACCATCAGTATGGCAACTTATGGTGGTATATGCTTGAAAAACCCAGATTCTTTCTCTGCGGCTTCATCCAATGGAATGTCAGTGCAACAAAGAGCCTAAAATAAGAGGCTTCCAGGAACAAACATCACAATAGCACGAATCACAGTAGAAAAGGTCACATATCAAATGCCATACAAACAAAATGTGAGATAATGGAATGCACCATTGGTGGACTGGCTGTTGATTTATTAACAAAAGTCCAAATTGATGACCTTGGAAAATTTGCAGTGTGGAGGCAGGGTCGCTAAATGGCCCACATGAAGGAAGATATATCTGTAGCCAAAATAAAAAACAAAATCTTTGGCAGTAATCATGGTTGGCAACAGCAGCCTTGTATGACCTTAGGCTATGCAGATCTGTTTTCTTGCAAGCTGTTTTTCATGGATCACTCCAGTGTTTCAGCATCTTACAGTCAACATAAGAGTTAAGAAGCAGGCATAAGGCTGGTTCATAAATGCATGCACAGCAATGGATTATTCATCACTTGATTTGATGTGGGTAAATGTGTGTTCTGAGTCAGCTGGGAAATATCGTATTTTGAGTGGTGTGTGCTGACAGGAGAGACGGGAGTCACTGTGTGCCTCCCCTTGACTCGCCTCCCCTCAGATTGCTTAAGGCTCTTTCATCCACTGTTTTCAGTCTGACCAAAGAATACTTCTAGACTACTTAGGACTTTTAGTATGAATTTCTCCTAATATACACATTTTTTTGCAAAGCAATGTTCCCGGACACGATGCATTTTTTGATGTTATTTTCACTAATTCATGCATTTCATACACACTTTAGAAAAGTGAATTTTGAAGGATGGCTGTGTTTCAGTTTGGATATCTCTCCCATCCCCAGTGTACAGTATATCGAAAACAATATAGTTTAAAAGTCAATAAAACCACAGATCATAGCAAGGTAAAATAGGCCTATAACTTGCCAGATCCCCAAACACCATTCTTCCTCGCCTCAAAAGTGGCACCATTGTGAATCTCCTCCAAACTCATATTGATATTGGCATGGAAGTCTTGGGAAGGACCACTGAGTGTGGGTCTACATCCACCCCCATGTATTCAGGGAACATGTGGAGGGAACAACGTATCCTACCGACATTCTGGGCATCATTGAATACTAGCTACGATGGCTTTATTCCCCCTCCTCTGTCAGAGGCAGAGTTTCTGAAAACTAGTTTCTGGGAATCACAAGTGAGGAGTGCCTTGTTGCCATCATATTCTGTTTTGGGGCTTCCCATGAACATCTGGCTGGCAGGGCTTCCCTTACCCATTCTCATGATGGGTTAGCTAGAAGCGCATGGTGATATCAAATCACCTTCCAAAGCAGAACAGCATTACAAGTACTTCTAGTATAAATCTATCTGCTCTGGTAAATATCTCCAGCTACATTGTTCATGTACATAGCTGGGAGCACTGATGGCATATGATTTCAGAACAGAGTCCATATAACCGGAGACACCCACTGTAATGGTGCCAATACCTGAAATGATGGGGCGTCCTGGATTTCCTGGTTTGTGTATTTTAGGTAGAAGATAGAAAGTTCCTGGGTGAGGTTCTGTTGGTGTGTTTGTGAGGATCTGTTCTTGGATGTGTGGGGGTAGCTCCTTAACAATCTTGTTCAGTTCTTTTTTGTATTCTTGTGTGGGGTCTGAGTCCAATTTTATGTAAAAGGCGGTATTGGAAAGTTGTCTGTGAGCCTCCTGAATGTAGTCAGTTTTGTTCATGATGACGACAGCTCCACCTTTGTCTGCTTCTTTAATTATAATGTCTGGGTTGTTTCTGAGATTATCTATGGCTCTCCCTCAGGTATCTGAAGAAGTGTGCATGCACACGAAAGCTCATACCTAGAACTAACTTAGTTGGTCTTTAAGGTGCTAGTGGAAGGAATTTTTTGTTTTGACTATGGCAGACCAACACGGCTACCTATCTGTAACTACATTGTTCATGTTGCAACTGCCCTGTGATCCTCTGATGAAGGTCGGTACAGAAATGAAATGAAATGAATAAATAAATAAATAATATAAAATATTAGAACTGAAGAAGTTGTTAATTATTTGCTTCAGATATTTGGTAATACTCTGACTTACTGTGCTACTTCAGGTCACAGTTTCCTCAAGCCAGATTCACAGTAATAAAAATAAGTAATAATTTGAAACAGAATGGAACCTTTGAACTGAGATTGGTTATGGAAGAGCACAAAGGGGAGGTAGATTGAGTTGGGAATCAACAGAAAAAAACCTTATTTTTTAAATGTATGAGTGTTCAGTTATTAGAAAACATAACTGCTTCCATTGGATGGAAGGATCAGTTTATTTCACCTAGTTCATCATCTGCATTTCATGAATCTATGTCTCTTTTCCTGTTTGTAATGACCGAATTACAATGAAGGCAAAATATCAGGAGTGATGCATACAGACATTCATCTGTAGGATGGGATTGCTACCTAAAATGCAGTAGTCTTAATGTTTTATTGATCCCAAAGCTTTGCCAGGCTTATCATCTTGGACTGATAAATCTTTACAAGCCCTTCTCCTCTTGGTGATATCCTCAGCACTTTAAACTATCATTACTTATACATACTATCCAGCCTGCCACAAATAGGAATAGAAGAGGAATATATTCAGACTGAAATTAATGAACCCAAGTTAACTTGGGTCACACCCATGAACTTCAAGGGGTCTAACTCCAAATAGGACAGGCATTCAGGAGCACCTAGAACTTGATAGTTCTGACCCAGTTGAACTTTGTGCACATTGGACTACCTCATGTACTGAGCGCCTGCTTATGTACTGTTTTGGTTTGTTGTTGTTTTTTTAAAAAAAGCCCAACAAATTATACTCAGAATTCTACCAAAAAAAAAAAAAATCCCTTATCTATATTTTGCGTATAAAAGATTCAAGTCCATGGATGAACTATATTCCTGCATAATAATGTACATATTTTTTTACCATTGCATTCATTGCTGTATGCATTGGTTTATGTGTTAGTTGCTTTAGGAAACCTGCAGTGGTTTGTATGCATAATATTGCCTGTATAACAATGTATATATAGTATGTAGGGATAGTTCATACTTTTGGAGAAACTGGGAGGGAGGAAAAACCCATCAAGATTAAAAATTGAGACAGGATTACTTTTTTTTTTTAAAAAAAAAGCACATCATGAATATTTTTAGACAATTAAATCCCTGGACATTGGTGAAAATGAGAACAAACCTGGGCCACTCTTATTCTCAACAGTGAATACCACTGCCCATTCCTTTTATGCATTGCTGAGGCAGGCTTCTTCTCTGTCAACTCCCGGCTGTCCTCCAGGGTTTAAGAGCCAAAGCTGTGTTTGCTCTTTAGGTGAAAGACATATTTGAATAACATAATTGTTTGGGAATATGTTATCACTGCTCAAAATAAACTTCAGCAGCTGCTGTGCACCAAGAAATGGCAAGTGGGGAACTTCAAGGTGCCTTGGTGTTCATGTGTCTGCATTTATATGCTGGTGCTTTGCAGACAAGAAAGGAACGATCCCTCCCACCCCCAGCTCAGTTAATATGGATGGGGGGGCTCCAGCATCAGTTAGGGAGTCATGGAACTAGGGGCCATTTAATGAAGCTGAACGGTGGAAGACTTTACAAACACAACATAGTTACACAGTGGAATTCATTTCCACAGCACCGGTGTGGTGGTCTCCTCTTTGATCGGCAGAATTGGCACAGTTGCCTCGTAATACCCTTTCTTCATTTGTAAAAACTTGATCCTTTACTGTGGCAGTCCCTACACTTTGGAACTCCCTCCTATTGAATTCAAGCATGTGTCTTCACTGTTCTGTTTTCGGCACCTGCTAAAATGCTTCCTGTTTAGACAAGTCTACCCAAGCTTAGAAAGTTGAGATGTTTTTAAACTTCTTTTAGTATTTTAACATTTGTTTTAATGCAAAGCTTCCTCTGGAGGCTGTGGACACGCCTTCCTTGGAGGTTTTTAAAGCAGAGGATGGGTAGCCACCTGTCATGGATGCTTTAGTTGAAATTCCTGTGTTGCAGGAACTCTATGATTCTATGAAAGCAATTTTTCTTTTCTTCATTTTACCATTTTAGCTTTTGTAAACCACTTTGAGGTTTGGTTGTTGTTTTTTTTAAACAATTCAGGGGTGCATAATTTTTTTTAAATAAATAAATAAATAGCTCAGTACTGTCTACACTGGGCGTAGAGATCCTCAGTCCTGTTGATCCAATGTAGCCCCCAAACCTTTCTGTCTGGCCTTCCAGACTCTCCCCAGACTGAGCCCCCTGCTGGCCCTGCTCCACACCCTCCATGAAATGTGTCCTTGCTCTCTGATACTGTCTCTTGTTTTCCTGGGTTGAGGATTGAAGATAGCATGTGAGTGTTACTCGACCTACTTTTGCCTCTGACCCCTGGCATGTTGCCTCCAAAGGTTGCTTAGATGGGAATGCAGCCCTTAGGCTGAAAAAGATTCCTGACTGATCAGCTGTGGTCAACTGGTAGTGACTCACCAAAGATTCAGACCAGGTCTCTCTCAGATGCTGGGGTGATGCTGAGGACTGAATCTGAGCCCTTTTGCATGCTCAGTATGTGCTCTGGCACTGAGCCATGACCTCATGTGAGAGAGTGCCATTGTGCTCATGTCTCACTTGTGGAATTCCTGGCCACTGTGGAAATAGAATGCTGAACTAGATGGGACATTGGTCTGTTCCACCAAGGCTCTTCTTACGTCAATTTGCTCTGTCTTTAACTTCTACAGCACAGTTCTATACATGTCCAAGAAATAACTCTTGTTGAGTGGAATGAGATTTACTCCCAGGCATGCATGTATGCTTGAGTGGGGAGCTGCGCCCTGAGGAGTTACAATGTGTGCAGCTCACACTAGTAAAAAATTCAACAAGGTATTTCCAAAAATAGACACAGAACAGGAACAGTAGTTAGAAATGAAAAAAATAGGGACTGATCCTGGTAAATGTGAACATTTTGAGTATGTGAATATGCATGTGGATCATATGCCATGCTCAATCCATGTTGATCTTCTCTGACTTCTTGGATTAATGATTATTTCTTAAGCTATTAGTACCATAGTTACAGCTCTGAATACACAGCAAAGAAAGCACTATCAATGTGCATTTATCTACCTGTCTGTTCATTTCAGATTGTGATTTGTTTAGTATGGGGTGTGTGTGTGTGTGTGTGTGTGTGTGTGAGAGAGAGAGAGAGAGAGAGAGAGAGAGAGAGAGAGATGTGTATATAGCAAAAATATAATACGATATAAATGTTGCCAGCCAGGTGGCAGCCTATAAACCTGTGCAATTTTTATCTATCTCAATGAAGAGAGATGTATGAAGCAGGGTGCATGAAAAAAGATTTCCTGGAATTTTGCACCTTCTGGTGCCATGCTATTTATAGTGTGAGATGCAGCTTACCAGAGTCCATTAAGGAACGACAGGGGATTGTAGAAATTTGGCATGAAATTTTAATCTTGCACCCTTACTCCTATTCACTGGAGGAAGTGCCAATCATCTTTCAGCCAACACGGGCTTCTTCTGCTGCTGCTTCTTTGAAGTGGTGGGGTGGGCAGTGTTTTCTCAGTTCCAGCAATTAGCCCGATGCTACCACCTTCCTTCTAAATTACAGCTCTTTTGCACATCCGATACACTACAGTGATTCTATGAGGGATGGGGGCACTGCTTTGTAATAGACCCACACACTTTGAACACCCCAGGCTTGATCCCTGATATTTAAAAAATGTTTTCAGGTACTTGGAAATTGTCTGTGTGAGAATATGGAAATGCTCAAATCTGGCTTGCACTTGGCTGAATCTAGTGCACAGCCCTCCCAGTGAAAGCAGCTTCAAACCTTCACATTCAAAGGTTGCGAGTGTTTTCCCTGTGGCAAGATATACATCTTACCTTACACCAAATGTGGGGAAACTCAGGCCCAGGACCCAAATCTGGCCCTCCTGATCTCTCTGTCTGGTCCCTGGGACTCTGCTCAGGCCACTCCTCCTCCCCAGTCATACTTCTTTCCCCCATGCAACATCCTTTACTGGCCATGCTTTGCACCTTCACTGAGTACTTTTGCCTGGCTGAAATAGGCCCCTGATCTCTTATAATGCCTCTTGCTTGCCTAGATGGAGGATGGAGTGGTGTGATTGTGAGTGTGTACCTACTGTACAAAAGGAAAAAATTGCATTCATTTCACTGTCCACGTTTAACTCTGGCTCCTCCCACCACTAGCCTGTGGCCCCCAGGAGGTTGCCCAGATTGCAGACCGAAAACAAACAAACAAAGCCAATTGTATGCCATAAATGTCAAAGAAAGACACCGCAGAACCCAACAATCCAAATGGGACTTAACTTGAGTTTTTGTTGCAGAGTCCTCCACAATCTCTTTGCTTTGTTTCAAGGCAGCGAGAAGCTGTTGGGAGATTTCAACTAGAAATGGAATTTGTGACCAAGTTGCTAAGCAGCAATAAATATATTGTTGTCCTTCCTTTTGTGCTAAGCAGAGGTGCCCACTCTAAAATTACAGCAGCAGGCTGGGAATGAAGCATGAAATGAAAAATTCTTGCCCACTGCACAGAGAGAATACAGACAGTGCCCTGTCATTTATTATCCACTGAGATGTGCTGTGAGCTGGACACAGAGAAAGCGTCACACTTTGAATTCTCTTCCCTCCCATTCATTCCTTCTGTGCATTTGTTCTCCTGTGGTGACACAACTGCCCTCTCTTCCATTTTTGTGCCTCCCACCCAGGAGGCTTCCAACTTGGGTGATTATATATGACATCATTCTAAGAACAGAGGAAAGGTCCAGCTGGACCTATCTAGTCTAGACTCTTCCCACAATTAGAAGCCCCTAAGCAGAGCATGGTGGCAATTGCCCTGCCTTGCTGTGGTTTCCCAGAAATTTATATGTAGCTATCTTGAGTAATCATCATCATCATAAACTTTATTGAACTAGCCAAAGGCCATGGCATCATTCACAAAGGGAACAAAAAGAAAAGCAACAATAACCATAAAAAACCATAAAAACCTCAGGTACTGCCAATACAATAAACCACGGTCATGTCTCCTAGAAATTATTTGCTGCATATGATAGAATAACAGGGGGTTCTCAGGTAGAATGTGCCAGCTTAAATGTCCAAATCACCTTTGCAATTGACCACTATTTTATCTAGTTCTTTTCTCCTGATCTTCTTAGCTGCCAATGCATATAGTGCTACTTTATAAGTTACAAAGTCATCAGTAGAATAATCAGTAGAGCCTTGTGTGATGGGTCAGAGATGTCTTCTCAAGACTAGCATTTACTGGACTGAGCTAGACAACACAGTGGCAAGGTTAGGGGTGGCATCAAAGGGGTTCATACATCTGTTGTAGTTTGAACTGATTCCGTTCTACAACTTTGCTCAGGAGACAAAAGTTGTACTTTGTAGATGGGTTCTAGATAACCAAATTATGGAACTAGTTTAAGGCTTTCAATATTTAGTATTCCATCATACTATATTGTGGGCTGCTCCACATGATGGGATGAGCTCCCGTTGCTCTGCCCAAGCTTCTGCCAACCTAGCAGTTCAAAAGCATACCAGTGCAAGTAGATAAATAGGTACCACTGTGGCGGGAAGGTAAATGGTGTTTCCGTGTGCTCTGGCACTTGTCATGGTCCTCCGTGCACCAGTAGCAGTTTAGTCATGCTGTCCACATGACCTGGAAAGTTCTCTGTGGACAAACACTAGCTCCTTCAACCTGAAAAACAAGATGAGTGCTGCACCCCATGGTCACCTTTGACTGGACTTAACCATCCAGAGGTCCTTTACCTTTTACCTTTAGCTTTTATTGTGGACTGGTTGTTGGGTGGGGTTTTTTGTTTTAGTTTTGCATCTTAGAAAGCTCATCCTAATCAATCTGACATACTATGATTGATATATAGATATAGATATAGATATAGATATAGATACACACACACACACACACACACACACACACAAAAGGAGGTCAATATATCCTTTCAGCTATGAAAGTTTTTAATGCTAGGATAACCCCAATTTCTTTATGGAGCTATTTGGATTAGGGGAATGTCATTTGAGTCAAATTCCTGCAAACTTTCCCACAGATTCCAAATGCAGCTATACTTTTGGAAATGGGGCAGTGCCCTTTGGAGACAAGAATGTGGCTGGCAGCCTTAAAACTTTGGCTTAAGATCTTTATTTTTAATATAGGAGTGGGTCTGGTAGCACATTTATCTGAGGACACCTATTATAGTGTTTGGATAAAGCTTATTGTCCAAGAAGCCTCTTGTATTGGACTCTCACTCATCCTCCCCCTTCAAATTGGATATAACAATGCATCTGCCAGGGTACAATAAATATCTAGTGGAGGCTTTAAGGAATGCAAAGGTATCACTGGCTAAATTTTTATCACTAACATTGAGAACAATAGAACAGCTCAGCAGCTGAAACTGGAAAGACCATCTTCAGGGACTAATCTGAGATTGTCAGAGTTTTGGATTATCGTTCTTATGTTACACTTCACAAATTGTTTCGCTCTGAGATTCTTCTGTACTGTATGTTTTAGAGCAGGGTGTCTATTGACTGTAATTGACTGATTGATTAATTGATTGATTGAAGAAAGGCTGGTGATTACTTTCTGACATATCTCTCACTTTAAATTGAATAACTTCATTCTTTAAGAGGAATGAGATACTCTCACTATGCTTGCCCCTGTGGGACCTGATTACCGTATATGAACTCCCCATTGGAGCCAACTAATTCTAGTTTTGTCCCCACCCTTCTCCCTGCCGAGTTCCACAAGGGGCAATGCTGAGACTGAGGAGGAAGGGGAGCTGGCCGGTGGTGCCACCAGGTAGGCTGCAAGGAAGGAGGCAGGCAAGGGGCTCGCTATGGATAGACTGAGGTTGGTGGGGCAGTGCCCTGTTTGCCTTAATGAACCAAACTCCGCCCATCCATTCAGAGACTGGAGCAAAGGAACAGAGCTCCTGAAATCTGCTATGCCTTAAAGAAATGGCATACCAATCATAGTTATATAAATAAGCTTTATCGATCAGGGAAACAGGTATTTCAAAACATATAACTCCAGTCTTCACTCAGGGCTCGTCTGCACTCCTGCTTGCCCCATGACTAGAAAGCTCGGGTCCAAGTGGCTCTCCACTTGCCCCATGGTTTCTAGCCATGGGTCCGAACAGTTTTCCCCTTGCTCCACTCCTTTCCCAAGAGAAACCTGAGATTTAGTGTTAAAAAGGAGCACACATCAATCTGAAGAAAGTCTTAATTGCCATTTGCTCTGATTAAGTGCCACCAGTTGAGTGCCATCTGCAGGGGACCCAGGCACCCACTAAATGTTTGCTGTGGGTGTCCAGCCTCTGCCACCCCGCCTCCACCCACTTGCATCGCTACCTTACCTCTGGTGCTCCAGTGCCATGGTGGCGACTGGGCCAGGGCCTGCGCCTCAGCTGTGGGGCCTCTGTGGTCTCAGACATGCGTCTGGGGTGCTGCCACAGCCTCAGCAGGCCCCAACAGAAGCCCCACAGGGAAAGCACAGGCCCGACCCAGTCCCCACCATGCCACGACATCACAGCACCCACTCTGGGGCCCAAGTCAGCACCGCTGTTGAGTACTAAAGAGTGGTGCTTTTCCCCCAGGGAAAAGCAGCAGGACAAAAGGAAATTGCCCACTCTTTCAGAAGTTCAGAGGGAGCTGGTAAGAGAGAGTTCCAGAAAGACATCTACTTCTGCTTCATTGACTATGCAAAAGCCTTTGACTGTGTCGACCACGGCAAACTATGGCAAGTTCTTAAAGAAATGGGAGTGCCAGATCACCTCATCTGTCTCCTGAGAAATCTCTATGTGGGACAAGAAGCTACAGTTAGAACTGGATATGGAACAACTGATTGGTTCAAAATTGGGAAAGGAGTACGACAAGGCTGTATTTTGTCTCCCTGCTTATTTAACTTATATGCAGAATTCATCATGCGAAAGGCTGGGCTGGATGAATCCCTAGCCGGAATTAAGATTGCCGGAAGAAATATCAACAACCTCAGATATGCAGATGACACAACCTTGATGGCAGAAAGTGAGGAGGAATTAAAGAACCTTTTAATGAGGGTGAAAGAGGAGAGCGCAAAATATGGTCTGAAGCTCAACATCAAAAAAACGAAGATCATGGCCACTGGTCCCATCACCTCCTGGCAAATAAAAGGGGAAGAAATGGAGGTAGTGAGAGATTTTACTTTCTTGGGCTCAATGATCACTGCAGATGGTGACAGCAGCCACGAAATTAAAAGACGCCTGCTTCTTGGGAGAAGGGCAATGACAGGCCTAGACAGCATCTTGAGAAGTAAAGACATCACCTTGCCAACAAAGGTTCGTATAGTTAAAGCTATGGTTTTCCCAGTAGTGATGTATGGAAGTGAGAGCTGGACCATAAAGAAGGCTGATCGCCGAAGAATTGATGCTTTTGAATTATGGTGCTGGAGGAGACTCTTGAGAGTCCCATGGACTGCAAGAAGATCAAACCTCTCCATACTGAAGGAAATCAACCCTGAGTGCTCACTGGAAGGACAGATTGTGAAGCTGAGGCTCCAGTACTTTGGCCACCTCATGAGAAGAGAAGACTCCCTGGAGAAGACCCTGATGTTGGGAAAGATGGAGGGCACAAGGAGAAGGGGACGGCAGAGGACGAGATGGTTGGATAGTGTTTTCGAGGTTACCAGCATGAGTTTGACCAAACTGTGGGAGGCAGTGGAGGACAGAGGTGCCTGGCGTTCTCTGGTCCATGGGATCACGAAGAGTTGGACACGACTAAACGACTAAACAACAACAACAACAACAAGAGAGATGATCTTCTCAGTGGTATCTATAGAATGCATTGCCCATGGAAATTTACCTGGCACCCACAATAAAATCTTTTCAGCACCAAGCAAATAGAGTCATACCTCAGGTTAAAGCCGCTTCAGGTTGCGGACCGGCAAAACCTGGAAGTACCGGAACGGGTTACTTCCGGGTTTTGCCAGTTGCATATGCGCAGAAGTGCTAAATCACGCTTTGTGCATGCACAGAAGCTCCAAATTGCAACCAGAGAACGCTGTGGGTTGCGAACAATCATCCCGCACGGATCACGTTCACAACCTGAGCGTCCACTGTACGGTATATTTCTTCCCCCGTCCCACCAGGTTTGTTTTATCAGTTTTTGACAGTAGCATAGTTTTAATATTTTAGATTTAACTTCTTTCACCTAGCTGATTGTCTTGTTGGGGTTGTTACTTCAGTTGCTTTGCTGGCATGGGGGATTTATATTTACTTAGTGCTCTTTATAATGAAAAGATTGTTTGATGCTGTTCTATGAGATATAATCAAATAATTAAAACTTAATATTTGTGAATTTTGTCTCTTGTAAATCACTTAGAAGCTCTGGCGTAGGTGAGATACAAATAAAGAAAGTAACAACATGTTTACCCAGCTTTAAGACTGTTAAAACCTTGCTGCAATGTGACCACAAATTAAATGTGCATGATTAAAAATGATGGAGACCATTAAATGAAGTGAGAAATTGTTGCCAGAAACCAACTGAAGTATGAATAGCGGGATAAATATTTTGTAGAACCCCCCTACTTATGGCCAGAAGGATTGAAAATCAGTGTGATTGGAACTCACAGACAGAATTTCATCCCAAGACTTGGGAACAATCCTTCTAGTGAAATAATCCAAAATGCTACAGTATAAACTCTGTCACTTCATGCTTAGTATTTTTTAATCCAATAATGATAATCTTTAAATCCTTTCTCAGAAATGCTGCTGCCCTAAATTTCTCTCATCTCATATTTGTATGCTTACAGCTTCATTTTGATTCCTTGTTGAAAGAATTGTAATGTTTTTGGCCACTTAGGAGATGACAGGATTTAACAATGATGCTGGAATGTCAACCATGTGAGGACTAAGGCCAGATCTTCACATCCAGCAGGATAAAGTAGAATACAGAAGTTTAGATTGTACCCAGTGCTATTTTTCTAGAAAAGAGGTGCTGGAACTCACCAATAACACCTCCCTTGTTCTCTTAGAATGGCAATGGCAGCCACCTGAAAAGTTCCAGAACTGAGTTCCTGCATGTTCTGGCTGAAGAAAGCCCCAATTAGACCCCTTTCAATAATAAGGAACATTCAGTTGTTGAAGTAGCCAGGTCAACTTCTCGGTGAGACAATGAAGGAAGTGGCTTTGTGCCAGATGGCAAATGGGTGGGCCCCTGCCTTCAACTGGCTGGTGGTGAGAGGGACATTAGCCAGAGTTGACTGGGTGAGTGCAGGGCTAGAAGCAGGCCGCTGGGAGAAGCCTGGGATTCAGAGCCAGGCTTCAGGCTAGAATTCAAGACAGTGACTGTGGGAGAAGCAAGACCTTCAGGGGTGTTAATGCTGTGAGCCCCTCCATCTTTGGCTCAGGTTGTGTTGTTGTTGTTGTTGTTGTTATTTAGTCGTTTAGTCGTGTCCAACTCTTCGTGACCCCATGGACCAAAGCACGCCAGGCACTTCTGCCTTCCACTGCCTCCCGCAGTTTGGTCAAACTCATGCTGGTAGCTTCACGAACACTATCCAACCATCTTGTCCTCTGTCGTCCCCTTCTCCTTGTGCCCTCCATCTTTCCCAACATCAGGGTCTTTTCCAGGGAGTCTTCTCTTCTCATGAGGTGGCCAAAGTATTGGAACCTCAGCTTCACGTTCTGTCCTTCCAATGAGCACTCAGGGCTGATTTCCTTCAGAATGGAGAGCTTGGATCTTCTTGTAGTCCATGGGACTCTCAAGAGTCTCCTCCAGCACCATAATTCAAAAGCATCAATTCTTCAGTGATCAGCCTTCTTTATGGTCCAGCTCTCATTTCCATACATCACTACTGGGAAAACCATAGCTTTTACTATACGGACCTTTGTTGGCAAGGTGATGTCTCTACTTTTTTACTTTTTTAAACTTTTTAATAAACTATATATTATAAAGAAATTGCAGTCGCCACTGTCCCTCATTGGACCCTAGGTAAGTGCCTGGAACCTCTGGAATCTCACACTGCTCAGAGATTAGGATGGCGTGCAGCAATTTATTTATATTAGCTTTGGGATTCGTAACATTTTTGGGGGGTGGGGGAGTAACCACCCACATTTCACTGATGATGAAACAAATATATCATTAGCTCATGGGAAAAGTAAATAATAAAAAATTCAGCATTAATAAGCTATGTGAGCAAGAGATTAAAACTAAGACAATGGCAAGGAAGCTTACTGCTATTGTAATTGGTAATATTTTTTCTTTCTGTTCTCATTTGTAATAGCTTTTCAACCTCCCTCCCATGAATACACACATGACTTTCCTACTCTTGGACTACAAAGAAGTGAGAAAAAGAACTTAGGGATTTCATTTGGGGGCAGGTGCATGTTTCTGTGTGTGAAGAATGTGAAATTCTGATTTTTTTAAAAAAATAGAATCTTGTTCCACTGTAAAACTGAATGTGTTAGGAATCCCATATAGTCTCAGTATTACAACTGTATGCCATTTGATTGTATACAATGTAAGCAGAAGGGCTGTGGTTTAGCAGTAGAGCATCTGCTTTGCATGCAAAAGATCTCAAGTTTTATTCCCAGAATTCCCAGGTAGAACTGGGGGAAAGACTCCTGTCTGAAACCCTAGAGAGCTGTTGCCAGTCAGTGTAGACCAGGGGTCAGCAACCTTTTTCAGCTGTGGGCTGGTCCACCGTCCCTCAGACCATGTGGTGGACCTGACTATATTTTGGAAGAGAAAAAAAATGAACGAATTCCTATGCCCCACAAATAACCCAGAGATGTATTTTAAATAAAGGCACACATTCTGCTCATGTAAAAACACCAGGCAGGCCCCCACAACTAACCCAGAGATGCATTTTAAATAAAGGCACACATTCTGCTCGTGTAAAAACACCAGGCAGGCCCCACAACTAACCCAGAGATGCATTTTAAATAAAAGGGCACATTCTACTCATGTAAAAACACACTGATTCCCGGACCGTCCATGGGCCAGATTGAAAAGGCGATTGGGCCACATCCGGCCCATGGGCCTTAGGTTGCCTACCCCGGTGTAGACAGTACCACCCTAAATGGATCTAAATGGTTTGGCTCAGTGTAAGGCAGTTTTGCATGTTCCTAAGGAATATTGCTTCCTATCCCTGCTTTACTCTGCACCCTATATTCTTTCCTTCCAACTCTATAGGATACCTACTTAACACTGCGGGATGTACCATGAAGGGCTGTAGTCAAAGGGGGGAATTGCTGCAAATTGAGCAGAGAAATCTTATGCCGCTGTGATGCCATTTGCCATTGCACACACAAGGCTCACTCTACCTTTACTGAACAAAACATCCTTAAAGGGTGAATATCTTTTATTCGACTTCCAATTCTTCAGGTACTCATAGTGAACTTTTGAACCACATGTTCTTCAAGAGGCTTAAGTGTTCTGTACAAAACCCAAAACCTATTCATTAAAAGAAAGTTATTAATGAATTATGAAAGCTGCGAAAGTTATTTGGTTTTCTGGAACTGGCAGCTCTACACAATTCAAGAACAGGGAAGGCAAACATGACCCCTGCCTTTTCTAACTTGTTTTCAGCACAGACAAAGCCCTTGTCTCATACACTTAAAGGCCAATTTGATCTCCTCTCCAACCATCTGCTATCATCCATTTTCACTCTTATTCTAAAATAGGAAGCTGTTCTTGCAAGCTTTGCCATCTCTCCCCATGAGAGAGTGGCCAAAAGGAATCTCAATGTGGAATATATATTGCACAGCTGTCTGTAAATGTGTGTGCTACTATCTGCTGCTTCTACATCTACTGAGAAGAGAAGAGCCAGTACGTTGATGAGTGAGAAGAAGAAGAAGAAGAAGAAGAAGAAGAAGAAGAAGAAGAAGAAGAAGAAGAAGAAGAAGAAGAAGAATAGTAGTTTGGATTTGATATCCCACTTTATCACTACCCTAAGGAGTCTCAAAGCCGCTAACATTCTCCTTTCCCTTCCTCCCCCACAACAAACACTCTGTGAGGTGTGTGAGGCTGAGAGACTTCAAAGAAGTGTGACTAGCCCAAGGTCACCCAGCAGCTGCATGAGGAGGAGCGGAGATGTGAACCCAGTTCCCCAGATTACAAGACTACCACTCTTAACCACTACACCACACTGGCTCTCACTGAGAGACTGAGCAATGTTCTACTGGGTCTGCTTACCATCTAGAATATGTATTGATACCATTCAAAGTGAGTGCATTGCTTCTGTTAACCTGAAGGAGGAGTAGGCAAAGGTTGTATGTGCCAGTGATGCCCTCACACATCTCAGCCTTGAATGTGGATGAGCAAAAAAAACAAATAAAGACACATAACACATGCCAAGAGCTCTAAACTCGAGATGTTGAAGAGTTTTGTTTAACAATGCAATATAAAATGTGTATTTTGAATGGATTTATCATATTCATTTATACTTATACATTTAAATATGGATTTTGTGCTCAGTCCTTTCCTTCCTCAGCTTTGATAAAGGAGGGACCTATGAATTGCATTTCCTAATTGGACACCCTGCCTTTTGTACAGATACTTGATATCCCATGGAAATGTATGGAAATAATCTAGCTGAATTCAAATTGGAATTGCAAAGACTTGGATTTAGTCAACCTATGGCATGGCAGATTCACTCTTATATCAATGTGCTTTTCTTGTCTCAGCCCATAAGAAGAGTGAATGAATTATTTGGACAGTGAATTACTTGTAAATAAGTCTCCTGGGAAATGGAATAGGAATCTGTTTCTAACTTTTATGCCTAGTCTTCTTCCACAACAGTTGTATGGAATGAAGTGCTGAATGGAGCAAACTCTACCTCTCTGCTTAAAACCTATAGGGATAAATGCATATGAATAAGAGCATAAATGTAGATTTGTTGACAGGGGTGGATGTATCAGTCTCATTCTGATCCCTGTCGATTTTGCACATGTTCATTTATAAGTTCGTCCCATCTTTCTGTATAACACTATTAAATCACTAAGGACTTATTTAAGTAGATATTTTTATCTCCAGAAACGCATTTTAAAATGTGTTTTATTGCAAAAAAATGCATCTTTCACATATTCTGATATATTTCATTAAGCTGTATTGCTACTGCATAGCAAAACTTGGAGAAATGCAAAATCTAGAGGATAATTACTAGAAGTCTGTAAAGGTAAAGGTAAAGGTACCCTTGACCGTTAGGTCCAGTCGCAGATGACTCTGGGGTTGCGGCGCTAATTCTATGGAATTTGCAGGCTTGGTAGCTTGGAAATCTATCAGATCTCATGAGGCTATTGCCCTGGTTTTCCTACAAAGGCAGCTTATTTTGAAAATGTCATTTGAAAAAATCTAGCTTCAAAAGTACAGCATTTATTTAAAATAACCCATGTTTTGCTTCAGACTCCTTCTAGTAAAGGAACTGACCAAATCAGTCATCAGTCATGCAAGCTGTGAAGGATTTTCTCCCCACCCCATGAATCACTAGAACTGCATCTCTGAATTCCAAGTATCTGAAGATGTAGCTTACACTATTTATGAACTTGGATCCATCTTCCTTGCAAGTTTATAAAAAGCACTGAACACTTCATTCACAGTACAGATTTGCTGAAAATTGTAGTAATTATGATTTCTGGAACACAGCCTGGGTAAAGGCAAAACAGACAAAATCAGCATTTGCAGTTGCCAGACCCTGAAATTATCTGGAAGACTGCACAAGCACTTCTCGTTATGTTAAAGATGTTGAATTTACTGTGAACCTTTTATTAGGCAATATCAATAGGTTGGCTTCTTTCTTCTTTGCTTTTTTGGTTAGGTGGGAAAGTTTTTCCTTCCCTCTGATCTACCTGTGCAATATACAAAGCTGCATGCAAACATCAGGCTCAAACAGCTGTTGGGATAACAAGCTGTGAAACAATTTCTGACCACCTGAGAGGCCTGTTTTAATGCTAGAAAACTACTAGGTGCTAAAGAGAAGGCTATAGTTAGCTATGCCAAAAGCACAAACCTCATTTGCACAAAGATGATCGCTTTTTAAACCTTTACTAGGGCTTGGTGCAGAAGGGAGTCAGTGGTACACACAGCACAGCACTGGTCTCTAGCTTTCTCATTAGCAATGAGCAAGAAACCAGCTGGGGAATGCACAGACCTCCCTCGAGTTATAGGACATTGGTCTTCAACCAGTGGACTGGGACCCACAAGTGAGTCACAAGGCTGAACCAGGTGAGTTGCAGCAAATGAGTTGCTGCCATATTGGATTTCAGCTTAGGCTGACCCATTCAAAGGAGCACTACTTGTGAGTCTGGTCAGGATGTGTTCTGATAAGATACTCAATTTATCAATTTCCACAAGAGCTGCAATGTGGCAGGAGAAAGACAGGCATACTTATAACATACTTATTTTGGAGCAACCACATCCTCATGCCTTTCTCCTGCCACACTGCACCACTGGCTTTCATTCAACAGGTGGAGACTTCCATTGCATGAAGTTCAATTGTAGAATATGAATTTCTGCCCCCCCCCCCCAAAGCTGCTAAAGGCAGAGGAGCCTGCCCTGCTCCCCAGAATAATCCCACTTTCACTCTTTCTGAGGAGGACATATTCCTGAGATCTGTTGTTAAAAGTCAACCCCCTCCCCAGGCCTGCTCAAGGTTACTTCTTGTAGATTACTTACTACAACTGCAAAACTTAATTGGTAGCAAAACATAATGATCAAGATATATTTGAAATAAGGAGGCTGAGATAATGGGACACATATTTGATTTTCAAAGACATATTGATTCTTTTGCGTGGACAGGCGGAGTCCCCAGATCCTGAGTGGTCCCCCCCGTCATGTGGAATAACGACTCTAGACAACGTGCTATGGGATTAAATTGGCCACAACTTTATTAAATTTCAAATGTGGGTAGACCTTGGCTCAGGCATTGGGCGTTCTCCCTCCCTAGTCCCCAGCCGGGGACCTAGGGAGCATCAGGGTTATCCAGTGTGGGGGGGGGATGGGCCGGCTCTGGAGAACATATGTTCAAGCAGAGATAGCCGCCCCCGTTACGCCGCCGCAGGGGAGAGCAATGACGACCTTTCGGCGTACGGCCAAAGCCTCCCTTCAAAAAGCCCTTTAACGGGGAACCCTGGTATCGCCGCCGCAAAGAGGAAGATGGACTAAAGGATTCCGCCCAAGGCCTGATACCGCCAAAATTGTGACGTTTTGCTACGGGAAAGGCGAAACCTGCCAATGCAGGGAAATTCCTTTCCGGCCCTTTAACAGCGACCTTATCGTAGCAGCGCCCGCATACCTGTGGAGACAAGTTAACCTGCAAAACCTATGAAGAAAAGTTAACCTGCAAAAGAAGACATTAACTGAGGGTGGGTAGGGTGGGAGAAGCTCTGGAGCCAAGTGAGGATTACCAATTAAGATCCACCCTCTATTGTGTGGGCAGGTAATCCCTCCCCCTACCTGGCCTGGTTTCCCTGGCAACGCTTCCCCCAGGTGGGATTGGACAACTCACTGGGGTAGGCGGGGACCTCCAGGTATCCCACCTGAGGGAAGGCAAAGCCTATGCTGATGGGGCCACTCCAGATCCAGGGCTGCACGCGTCCCCGCAAAGGGCGCCCCCTGTTTTAAGTGGGGAGCGGTCATTGTGTGGACAGGCGGAGTCCCCAGATCCCGAGTGCTCCCCCCCGTCATGTGGAATAACGACTCTAGACAACGTGCTATGGGATTAAATTGGCCACAACTTTATTAAATTTCAAATGTGGGTAGACCTTGGCTCAGGCATTGGGCGTTCTCCCTCCCTAGTCCCCAGCCGGGGACCTAGGGAGCATCAGGGTTATCCAGTGTGTGGGGGGGGGATGGGCCGGCTCTGGAGAACATATGTTCAAGCAGAGATAGCCGCCCCCGTTACGCCGCCGCAGGGGAGAGCAATGACGACCTTTCGGCGTACGGCCAAAGCCTCCCTTCAAAAAGCCCTTTAACGGGGAACCCTGGTATCGCCGCTGCAAAGAGGAAGATGGACTAAAGGATTCCGCCCAAGGCCTGATACCGCCACCCGAGACCGCAAAGATTGTGGTCTCGCCGCCAAGACTACCTACATCTGAAAATCCCCTTTGCCGTCCTCCAACCAGTCAATCAGGCCATGCCTGATGTCGCTCAGCCAACGCTCGTTACCACGGTCCGATAGGTGCACGCCATCGGGCCAAAATAGCTCCTTCAGACCAGAAAATCATGATGTTGGGGTGAGCGGCATGTACGCTTTCCAGGTCTGCGATCACTGTTTTGATCAGAATTATGCTTTTTTTTTTTTTTTTGCACGACCAAGTCATTTTCGCCAAGGTGGAGCACAGCCGCGTTTGGCGGATGGTGGAACGCAAGTTCGTGACGCAACCATGGGAGCAGGGCATCCCATTGCATTCCACGTTGGCCGAACCAGGAAATGGAGATCTTTGGCTGCAGACCCAGATGTTCTCCGCCTGGACCAGTAGTGGCATGGATGGCCGCCCAATGCACTATGCTGTGGCCGAAGATCCACACATGTTTGGGGGTTGAGCCTGAAAGAAAGGATTATATGGTATCTGTCAGTGTCTGCTGGTTGTTTCGAATATAGCCTTTGAAGGCAGCTGAACGCCACCACCCCATTGTTTTTATGTGTTCTGCCGGGAGGCCGCTCGCAGCTGCCGAGGTTGCTGCACCGATACGAATGGAATGCCCGGAAAATTGTGCCGGGTCGCCTCCACAAGCATGGATGGCCTTACGCAATATTGAGACAAATTGGCAACGGGTCATGGGGCGGCCTGATGCATGAATGAGGAGGGGGCCTGGTCCCGGAGGACGTACCTTCAGGAATTTGCGTGTCAGGGCATGGTCCAGTGTGTGGGGAGGAGGCTAGACTTAGCGTGGAACCCCTACCTAGTTGATCGGTTTTTGGAGGCTTGGATTTTGACTTGTATCATGCGCCTGTCAAGGTTGATATCAGCCACAGACAAGCCCCTGCGATGAGGTGACAAATGTGCCCCCTATGCACTCCCCGATACGGAGCGCACCAAAGAAGGATAGGGAGAAGGCTGCCCTGAAGAGCCTGACCTCATAGTTGGACCAGCAAATACTGGGGAGCGCATCCCAGATCAGCCGGAGGATCTCTAAGGTTACTGGCCTCCTCTTATCTGGAATGGGCGGGTGGGAGCGACGCCACCCTGCAATAAGCTTCCTTACGTGGAAAGTGTTACAGGGGTCTGGGAGCCAAAACAGTTGCTTAAGTAGGAGATAGCGGCCTTGTGCAGGCTGATGGTTTTAAGGGCCATGCCCCTACGCTTTAGGTGAACCAAATATTTTAGAACATCAGACTCCTTAGCTGTACGCCTGCAACGTAAGCCAAACTTATCTCTGAACCCCTCGAATTGGGACCATGCTCTGGTGTAGGACCGCAGCGTTGATGGTGCAAGGGCGCTCAGAACTCCTGCTGTCACTTCTCCCGTCCAATTTCCCAGAGGTCCTCCGGAAAGGCTTCTGGGAGTTGATTGGCCTCGGGTGCTAGGTCGCGAAAGCGCTCCATCTGAAAGCGAGACAGAGCATCTGCGATGTCGTTATTGAGGCCCGGGATGAACCGCGCAGAAAAGGAGATGTTACCTTTCAGACATTCCAGCACGAAGAGACGGAGCACGCGATTACCCTGTTGGATTTTGCGGATTGCTTCGCAATGATTCTTACCACCGCCTGGTTGTCCGACCAGAAGCACACCCTGGTGTCCTTGAGGAGGTGCCCCCAAACACGGAGAGCCACTAGGATTGGGAAAAACTCAAGGAAAGTTAAGTCACGTGTAATGCCCTCCTCATGCCAAGATGTCGGCCAAGGCTGCACGCACCAGTGACCCCTGAAGTAAGCGCCGAAGCCAAAGTGACCAGAGGCATCAGAGTGCACCTGTAGCTGTTCCTTAGGCAGCAGGCAAGATTGGCCAGGGGCAGGTGAGAGGTTTGGCTGACAGAATCCAGTTCAATACCCAGATATGAGATGACGGTGGTTGGACCTTCGGTCTTGTCCGCTGCCAACGGGATGCCCAATTCAGCTGCCAGCTGAATGAAGCATGCCAGCGCCCTAGTGCACGTGTCTGAGCCCGCTGGCTGGACGTAATGGGAAATGCGGTGGGACCCTGACCTGCGTTTCATGGCCCATTCCACGAATGCGCTGAAGGTTTCAAATGCAGCGCATGCGATGGAACAGCCCATGGGCATAGCTTTGTCAAAGTACCATTGGTCCTGGAATTTGAAACCTAGCAACCAGAAGTCCCTGGGGTGGACTGGTAACAGACGGAAGGCTGATTCGATGTCACATTTTGCCATGAGCGCGCCCTGGCCACACTCCCTAACCAGCCTGATTGCCTGATCAAGAGATGCATATTTGACTGAGCATTGTTCTTGGGGAATGGCATCATTTACTGACCCACCCCTTGGGTAAGAAAGGTTATGTATTAATCGAAATTTGCCTGGGGCCTTCTTAGGTACAATACCTAGTGGAGACACTATGAAGTTTGAAAATGGAGGTTCTGTGAAGGGACCTGCCACTCGCCCCAGCAAGCGTTCTTTGGTAATCTTCTTCTCGGC
Organism: Podarcis gaigeae; assembly: GCF_964106915.1. Classification (NCBI taxonomy): domain Eukaryota; kingdom Metazoa; phylum Chordata; class Lepidosauria; order Squamata; family Lacertidae; genus Podarcis; species Podarcis gaigeae. The sequence continues at coordinate 6,097,450 of NC_139692.1, forward strand.
AATGTGTGGCATATCTCGGACAGACTTTTGGTTGGCGGGATTGGTGCATGAGGGGGTGCCTACCACTGGGATGCGGAAGCCTTCCTTAAAGCCCTATGTATTTTGCTGCCTCTTTATTGGGGTACTGATGTAACAAAGGCAGCATTGCTGATAGAGATATGGGTGAGGGGGCTAGGGAAAGGAGAGCACTATTTGCAGGCATTGTTTTTGCTTTGCTGAGCGCCAGAGGAGCCTGTAGAGGCTCCGGCCTCTCTTTTGTCATGAGATGTGCCTGTGCCTGATCCACGGGAGCCTCGAAAAAGCTTCTTCCCCCGAATACATTTGATGGTGGGGTGAGATCCACTACAGCGCTCGCATTCATGAGCAAATCGACATTTTTCTCTGAAGCAGGAGCCGTTGTTATACTCCCAGCAAGATCTCTTGGGGGCCTTGGATTGAAATTTGGACTGCTTCACATTGTCGGGCCCTTTCTTGAAGAGCGGTGACACCAACTCAGACCACACGTCATCGTCCTTGATATCCCATCTAACTGTGTCGTCCACTGCCACCCGTTCCCTGAATGCCTGGTCATAGGCGAGTGCCGCCTCCCCCCCAGACATGGCTTCAGCCTTTAGGATGATGAGTAGGTAGTTGATCAGGTGCCAACCCCTGTCCGGGTAACTAGCGACTATAATACCCATGTAAGTGGCGTATGCAGTGAGCCAATTACGAAAGGTACACTCAACACTCACTTTTTTATCTTTTTTCCTCTGCTCGGCGGATTTAAATTTTAGGGCTGTCGAAGCGGCAGGGGATAGCAGATCAAACAAATCCACGAACTCCCCATTAAGGATGCGTTCCCGCAACTTCTCGCGGAGGCGAATGCCTGGGGGCTGGTCGGTTCTTTTGTGGTTGGATTTCCTAATTCTACCTCTGGAGTCAATGCCCTCCTCCCCGCACGGCGCAATAGCACCATGTTCACGCCTGTTCCTCCAGTTGCGGCGCCGCCAGACCCAGTGCGGCAGCCCTGGGGCGTCGGGGCCTGTAACCCAATAGCCTTTGATGCTCCCCCCCCCTGTTCACTATCAGTGGAGCTGGACCTACCTGAGGAACTAGATGATCCAGATGAGTCCCTCTTGGACTTGTGGCCCCTCCTCCTGGATTTGTGGTGCTTCCTCCCGCGATGACGCGATCTGCGCGACTCAGGGCTCTTGTCACTCTTGTACCTGTCAGAGGAGCTGGAACGGGGGGACCTACCTCTGCGCCTGGTGGATGCGGATGATGAGCATGATCCCCCTTCCTGAGCACGGCGGTCAGCGGAGCTGCTACTGCGCCCTCGCCTACGGCTGTGAGGTGACACAGAGCGCCCTCTGCACGAATCCCGCCGCTCAAGACGGCGCCTCAGCCGGGCAATGGTCCTATCCCTAATGTCACCACGCGCCGAGTGCGAGAGACTGCTACTAAGGGAGGAGCGGGTAGAGGAGGAGCTCTCTGTACGTCTCGGCTTGGCAGCCGACCCCTTGCTGGCGTGGCTTGCCAAGGCTAGTGGGCTTATGGACCCAGAAGACCCTCTAGGTGCTGCTGCCCTCTTGGGCGCGGTCTTCTTGGGCTTGGCCTGCTCCTCCCTGGTCGGACGCGCCTTCCGCTGTTCAGTCGCCCTTCTCTGGGCAGGCTTGGTGGGCGCGCCCCTTACAGTGCCCCTTCTGGTGCGGGGAGGAGAAGCAGCCTGATGCTTTGGCGGCATGGTGTGGGGCTGATAGAGTGGGGTATGCTAGGGAATTTGGAAAACAAGGGGGGGCAATGATTGGTAGGAAATGTCGCCTATCAACTTGCAAACACACACTAGTGATAAAGGTAATGGTAATGGTACAGATAATGGGAGGGGAGGAGATAAGGCAAGAACTGAGTCACAGCAGGAATCGCTACTGAAGGCTGCAAAATAAAACAAGCAATAGTTTAGAAAATCACTGCACAGATTTCAGTTGAGGTCCATTGGCGGTCTCCCCTCGACGATAACGAGCGCGATGCCTGCTGTCCACTGCACCTGCTGGCAAGTCATGGTGGTGATATGTAAAACAAATACATATCTAATACACTAATGAGGCTATAGGTGTGCCTGAGGACCACCGAGGCATGACCGCTGCCATGCGGCCAGATCCAGGATGGCCGCCGCCATGTGGCCACCGGCGCAATGGCTGCCGCCATGCGGTCACCATTGAAATGGCTGCAGACATGGGGCCACCCCCAAGCAGGCCCTGCACGCCCCCAACAGAGACCAGTCCTACAGTGGGTTGGCAGGTCCTCGTGATGTGGCTCCACCCCCCCGCCACACAGTTTAAGGGGGGTGGGGCAAGAAGGGGCCGCGTGTTGATGCTAGAACCTGTTTTATCATCCAACATTTAAAATACGAACACAGTGCAAGCCATGTTATTAGCCTATAAAATAATACCACATTTGAAATCTTAAAAGAATATACACACTGTCTTGAGACATCGTCATCTGATATTGAAGCACATGCATGCATTACACTTGTAACTTAAAATATTGTCTTATCTCATGTTTTGTCCTTGGCTGTTTACATAGATACTAATTACAAAGTGAGTTGATGGCATAGCTAACATTTTTCTGGCCTAGAACTTCAAGAGGCGTAGTAACGTCTCTAGCTAGGCCACACCTCTGAGTCAGCTCTGCAGGAGGTGGCCCCTGTCATAGCTCTTTCTCCTGAAGGGGCCATGTAATAGATATTTAATTGGTATTGCATACATCACATTGATTATATTGTCTCACCTGCACTCTGCAAGACAGAGTCCACTGCAGGTACCATCTTACTAAGAGGTCCATTCCATATGATGTATGAATGAGATCACTAGTGTGGTAGCACTCACCCTTTGGGGCTCTTTCCCATTGCATATCAGACGTGAGCTGTCTCTATTGTCTTTTCAGCCAATATAATATATTGAAATATAATAAAAATGCAGCCATACAACAAACAGATAAGCCTTTTAAGGAGACATTTTTATCCTAGTCTGTTGCTGCATTAGAAATGAAATTGTTTGTATATACATTTTTATTGCTGATGTTTTTGTTTTTAAATTGCTGCAAGATGTTTTATGGGAGGCGAGGCTCAAATGAAATAAATAAATAAGCCTCAGGCTCTCAGAGTAAAAAAAAAAGGGGGGGGTGAAGGTCTCATGATTTGCTCCCCCAAATCACCCACATCATTTGCAGACAGTAAACTGGGGAGGACTTTGGTGGGGGGTTTTGTGGGGGGTAGATATTGCTTTAAGTTTCAGGGGCACGCTTATCATTAGAAAGACAGGATACGGCCTAATATTGGGTTGGAACTTTGGTCCATCTACTTCAGCATTGTCTACACAGATTGTCAGTGGCTTCCAAGGGTTTCAGGCAGCCCTTCCTGAAGATGTCAAGGATTTAATCTGGGGCATTCTCTGTGCAAAGGAAATGCTCTACCACTGATTTTTTTGCTGCACCAGCTGGTTTTACACAGAGAGAAGCACACAGCTGGTGGTCATAGCAAAGTCCTCTTGGTTAGAAGCCACCACATCATCTCCCTCCCATCACCACCAAATGCCCTCTATTGATGCTATGACATCACCTAGCACCATTCTAGGGCAGGGTGGTCCAACACATGGCCTGAGGGTTGCATGTCCCTCAAGGCCTTTTGTGTGTGTTTTTTTTTAAATATTTATTAAGAATTTTTATAAGAAAAAAGCGTAAATAACAAACAACATTGCTTATGTCATACACAAAATTTCATAACTCGTTTGGACTTCCTCACATCTCCCGCTCCCACTTACATTGTTAAAAAAAAAATTTTTTCAAGCAAATTATCATCTTGTTTACAATCTTATATCCACTCATTTAAATATAATCTGATAGTTCTCCCAAAGGATTTGTCTTTTCCTTTATCTCGCTTATCGTCTAGTTTCAATCTAGTTTAGTGGTGGCCAATTATTTATGATCAAGCATCCTTCTTAACATTCAATCAAATTACAATATTTTTGTAAATAAGTTTTAAATTTCTTCCAGTCTTCTTCCATCCTTTCTTCTCCCAGGTCTCGGATTCTGCCGGTCATCTCTGCCATTTGCATATAGTCTATCAGCTCCCCTCAAGGCCTTTTGGGTGGCCCTCAGCAACATTTGACCATCCCCCACTGCAGCCCTCACTCTGCATTCCCAAAGTCGGGAAAGCGAGGAGCTGGGCTTTGGGAAGGAGGTCCTTGGGTCCCCACCACCTCATCCTCCTCTTCTCCCTCCTGGTAAGCAACAGGAACTCACCTGCTGGCAAGCTAGTATAGCTGCTCCAACCCACCTGGTGCCATCACACTCCCCTGCTTGAGCCATAATTTGGGAGGAGTGGGATGAAGGTCCTAGTTAACAAGAAGAATGCTTTAAGGGTAGAACTGGGGTCAATCTATTCACACACCCCCCCCTTCAAAGGAAATAATCTACTTCCAGCCAGCCAGCCAGCCATACAGTTCCTGGGTTGGGGGGCAGGATGGGATTCATCAGTTGTAAAGCAGCAAGGACATAGCCTGTGTCTGATGTTTATTATGCACAGAATATTCTAGGGTCCTTTGCATAAAAAATAAATAAATAGCTAATCATATGTCCGAAGACAGGAGTGCCTGGCGTGCTCTGGTCCATGGGGTCACAAAGAGTCAGAGATGACTAAATGACTAAACATCAACAATCATATGTCCAGAATTATATGCAGTGACAAGTAGCCTTTTTTTTTCCTGTTTGTGTCCTGAAGATCTCATTTGGTAATGTTATGTAAAGTGCTAACAAAAACAGAAGGCTATAAAGCAGACTTCCTTCTTCCTGCTCAGTATTGCCAACAATTGCCAGTTTAAGTAATTCCAAGAGACAAAATCTCCAGTGGAGAGAAACAGCTGTAGAACTCTGACGAGCCTCCAGAGGGTCTCAATATGTGTCAACGGCTGCCGATTTCAGACTTGACAGATCAACCAAACAGGACCATATCTGACACCTGTTGCCTTGCCTGATTGCACTTTGCACCAGTTGTCTTTATGGGCCTTTGCATACCATTACCCATGATCCTTTGAAATATTACCTATAAAACTGTCTTTAATGGGTAGTTGTGCATGAACCGTTAACAACTTGCTTCTTCTGTTCTGGGCATAATGCAAGAGTTCCAAATTAAAGCCAGAAAAGGAAATAAAGCTGCTGTTTTGTAATGATGATTCACCTGGCAAATTATCCCGCTATCTGTAGCAGAGAAAAGGAAGACAAAAATATTTCTCACTTGGAAATGGGAAAGGTATGCACAGGTATGTTCCTAGACCTTTGTTGTTGTTGTTTTATTTAAAAGAAGTTCAAGAGTTGTTAAACAGCATTACTCCTGAGTCCAGAGGCAAGCTTTCTTCTGTGGAAGGCCAGAAAGAAACTTGAGACAAATTTCTGCAAGGAGAAGTGGCTCAATGGGCAGAGGAATTTTGATTTTTTAAACCCCCACTCCTCATAAAACCTTAGAAGAAGCACATTTTGAATTTTAGTTGTATGGCGTATGGGGAGAGATTTTTAAGCCTTTTGGAATACTAAGCTTGACATGATCACAATAAAGAGGATCTAAGGTTATGAAGGGATGCAGGTGGCGCTGTGGGTTAAAGCCTCAGCGCCTAGGACTTGCCGATCGAAAGGTCGGCGGTTCGAATCCCTGCGGCGGGATGCGCTCCCGCTGCTCGGTCCCAGCGCCTGCCAACCTAGCAGTTCGAAAGCACCTCCGGGTGCAAGTAGATAAATAGGGACCGCTTACCAGCGGGAAGGTAAACGGCGTTTCCGTGTGCGGCTCTGGCTCGCCAGAGCAGCAATGTCACGCTGGCCACGTGACCCGGAAGTGTCTCCGGACAGCGCTGGCCCCTGGCCTCTTAAGTGAGATGGGCGCACAACCCCAGAGTCTGTCAAGACTGGCCCGTACGGGCAGGGGTACCTTTACCTTTACCTTTTAAGGTTATGTAAGTTATGTTCTTCTTGAGCCCCACATTGATCAAAAAGATTCCTTCATTGCAGAGGGTTGGACTAAATGACCCTCAGGGGGTCCTTCCAGCTCTACAATAATATGATAATTTTTAAATACAAAATACTTTTGTGTTTTTTTAATTGCCAGCTATTGGTTATTTCTGGAATTGTCTTTTTAGAAGTTGGGGTTGGATCCAGTACTAGTCATACTCAGTAGAACCACTGAAATGAATAGAGATAGCTAACCTAGGTTCATTCATTTCATTGGGTCTACTCTGAGTAAATTTGCATACAACCCATAGAACTATTATGAACCATAGAATTGTAGAATTGGAAGGGACCCTGAGGGTCATCTAGTCCAACCCCCTGCAGTGCAGGAATCTTTTTGCCCAAGGTGTGGCTTGAGCCCGTTCCTGAGTGGGGTCATCCAGAGTTCTGGAGTATGTTTTCAGCAATATGCTTCTAAGTAATACATACCTTAATTTAATTATTGTGCATCTTTAGATTTTTTAAATTAAAAAATCCAAATAATAATCGAGTCATCCTGAGTGCATCATGCTGAGACCGAAAAGTTGGATACAAGAGTTTTTTAAGATAGCAAACAAAAAAAACTGCAAAACATTTACATAATATGGTCCTCCTTTATTACATATGCATCAAAGGAAGAACATGCATCCCCCCCCCCCAAATAATCTTTATTAGTTTTCTGGTTACATACTCCACATACACATAATGTGTTGCATTTTACATTTAGACTTGCTCCTAAGCGCTGACTTCCCTCCTTCCTTCTTCTGGTTTTTCATATCACATATAATTTTATCGCATTATTTTCATCCATTTTGTATATTGTTATTCATTTTCCATATTTGTCCATAGAATATCCATAAACAAATAAATCCTCCTGTTTATACAATTCTTGTTGTCTGTCTGTATTCATTTACAACTACTGAAAGAAGATACATTTAAACAACCTAAGACACATGGGAGCATGTGGAATGATATTTTTTAAGCAGCAACTGTAGAAATATTTTTTTATTGTATTATATTACTAATGTAATTACCTGGACGTAGCTGGGGCTGTTTTTTTAGGGGGGGGTAGGGAAAAACTGTATTTGATTGCTTGTATTTGATTATATGATGTTCTTATATTCAACTAATAAAATATTCTCCCCAAAAAGATAGCAAACAAAGGGAATCAGAACTGAGAGGACATTGTCATGTCTGAAGTACAGCTCTCACAGGTTAGAATGGGGGGCAGATTTGCCACACCCCAACTCCTCTCCCACACAGCCCTGCTTTACTGTCACACAGCCCTGCTTTACTGAGGGATGTCATGAGGGGTGCCCTCTAACTTGGCATTTGCACTGGGGGGAATGCTGAGCCAGTGTGGTCACAGTGTGCATGACAAATTCATATATCCAAGGTGCTCGGGGTAAGGAGGAAGAATTGTTGTGTCCTGAGTCTTCCTTAAGGGTGTGATGGCAATGGAGTGGATCAGAAGGAATCTGCTTCTCCCTAAGAAGAGCATCCTAGGTTCAAAGTCTGGCATCTTTCGTTATAAAGGGTGTCAGATCTCAGGACTAGTAAGGAACCTCTACCACTCTCAGTTGGAGAACCCTGAACTAGATGAACTTGTGTCCTGACGTCGTGTACAGCAGCTTCCCATAACCTTTGGGCTGCCTGTGCTAGCTGACAGCCACTCTGAAAATGGCATCTGCTACCAAGAGCACCATGCCTTTTGACACAAATACCCAGCAGCACAGCAAAACTATTTTCAGCAACCAACAGCTTGCTTCTAAGACCAACATATTGTTCAAAACGCTGTGTGACTTAAAGCCCCATAAGACCTTCCTCCCTTCACTGGTACTTGGCTTTATATTTAGACAATAATGAATTATTGGAGACACATGCCAGAGGCATGCTCAGGCAGTCAGGCACAAAAAAGAGAAGACTGGGAGAGGAAACAACAACAACCCCCCTACAAGAAGTGTAAGGACAGGGCAGAAATGTTCTGATGAGATTAGAAAGACTTTTTTCTTCTTCAGGGTGTCTTTTCTCAACTCATACTGAAAACAGTATTATAGTATTAAAAGTTTGTGTGTGTGTGTGTGTGTGTGTGTGTGTGTGTGTTTAAAAGCCAGAACAATAATAACATGTAGATAAGGAAAGAGTAAGAAAAGACGATAAACAATCTGCTCTGCTTAGAAATTAGCCTCATGCACTCAATGTTTGGGAAGTAATATAGAAATATTTGGCCAGTCAAGAGCTGTAAAACCATCAGTGTTGAGAATGCCCTCCACTGACACTTTGGCATGGAGGAGATACCGAGACCGGGTAACACCAAGTGGACAACCACTGTTTGGCAATAGCCATCCATGTTAACATTATAGAAGGATGAGGCAAGGTGAATGCAATTTATAGCCAGGAACCAATGTCTGTTGGGTACCTGGATAGAGGGGGCCAAGTGCACAGAAACCTCACACTTTTGTGTGACTGGAACATGATCTACTGTCACATATACTACTCCATCCACTGTGACATCCCCCTTCGTGGAAGCAATACCCATTAAATGTCATCTTCAGTCTGAAAAGGGTTAGCCAGCCCTGATAAAATGCATTCCTGTTCCTCGTCCATTATTTCTGCAGGGACAAGAGTAGCATAAAGGGATCAATGCAGGTTTTGAACAGGGGAGGGAAGGCAGAAGGAAGGACTGTATTTTATATGGTTTTCTTATAGTTCCTTTCTTTTCATATCTCATAATAACTGGAGACTTAGATACTCCTGAAGAAAAACTATCAGTGGGTGGCATCTTCTATAAATGCTTCTAAATATCTAGGAGTGTCAGCAGATTAAAATAAAAAATAAAACTAGACTGCTACACATGCCTACAATCTCAGGTGCTTCTTGACATTTGCAGCTTGGGGCAAATTAAGGCACACCGACATCCAACCATTAGCGGTTGTCAAAAGTGCACTGCATACTCAGAACCAGCATGAGGTAGTGGAAGAACATACACAGGTTCATCAGTCAGTTCACCGTTTGCTTCAGGAAAAGCTACTTTCTCTCCCTGCGTCTATTTTTCATTGGTAAACTAAAGTAATAACATGTGCAGACTTTGGAATGAAATATTACTGTCTGTGTGTGCCATATTATGAGATACTACTCTGGAAGCACTAAACATGAGAATGGATGAGGCAAAATTTTGAAGGCATTAAGGAAGCCAGCTCCCACATCACCAAAATCCTTGAGACTATGAGTGATATTCAACTAAATAATAATAATAATAATAATTAATAATAATAATTTATTATTTGTACCCTGCCCATCTGGCTGGGTTTCCCCAGCCACTCTGGGCGGCTTCCAACAAAGATGAAAGATACACTAAAATGTCACATATTAAAAACTTTATTCAAATCTACTCTGAATAAATTTTATTCAGAGTAGATTTGTTGAAGTTAATGGACCTAATTTCAAGGGATCTACTCTGAGTAAAAGTTAGTTGATTACCAGACAATTGCACTATTGGGCATTATTGCACCTGAATGCCTCAACTCCAAGTAAGCTTACAACTTAGTTTTCATGCTAAAAGAGCATAAATATGTGTAACAATGGAGCCTTTTTGCAATCACAGTTTTTGTCATGAGGAAGCTGTCGGGGTTGGGGTGGGGTGGGGGTTTGACATTTCACTTACTCCAGTCTTTCCGGTGTTCCAAGCTATTTTTTGCATCCTCAAGATTTCCTCGTATATGCACTCTAAAATGGTAAAGTTTGTCCTCGTAGAAGAACCAATGTAGAGATCATTCTGAAATTTGGCAGACTTCACTCCCTCAGAAGGGGTGGCCATACCTGGAAATGGCATCCACTTCTGGCAGAAAATCAAAATTTGTCCCTTGTTAAATAAAAAATAAATGTGCAAAACAAAAACAACACACACCTCAAACTTTGGGTGCATCTTCTTGCATTTGGGTTGAGGTTAATCCACTTGGGAGGGATGCAAATTTCATCCATTTCTGGGGTAAGGGAAGCATTGTTATAGACATTTTTTGATTCACAATTATAGTAAATGGGGGTGGGGGTGGGCACAGAGCTTCCCTTTTAACAGATCTAATTCAGTCCCAAATAATGATTCAAATGGGAAAACATAGAGTGACTCCAAGGCAGACTGGGATGCAAGGCAGACCCTTAGCTACAGGTATAAGGGTATAAGTCAAATCATGTGGCCAATGCACACAGCTATCATTAGGATGTATGGGGTACAAGCAGCAAAGGATTGCTGCAAGTTGGGGTGGGTTGGCCCAGAGGGATCTTTGACTGCCAACAGGAAGGAGAGGCAAGACAGGTCATGAAAAAGGCTGAATCCTACCTGACTGCTGTCTGCGTCTTCCTGGCAGAAAGTAGGTCCAACACCACGGCTCTCCTTTCTACCTGATGTCCCATCCCACAACATAAATGCTCACCCTGTGTGGTGTGAGTGGTGCTTCTCAAGTGGTTTTCCTCCAGGAAAGCAGCTTGTGAAACAGCACTATGCAGGACTGGATCCTCACTTAGAAGCTTTTAAGCAGGAGGCTCTGATTCTACATGGTGCCATGCATCCCCACATTTTAAGGGTTTGTAAATCTTTTAAAAATCCTTAGCCCCAACTCCCATATTGTTTGAGAGATGAATCCAGAGGGCAAAAGGCAAACTGGCCTGATTGCAGCTCAAGGCCATGGAGCGGATTGGGGTGGCAGCATCTGTGCATAACATATAGCCCCAAATAATTAGTTTCTACTACAACTCATGCCTGAGATTAATTTGGAAAGTCAGTACCACCCCACACTTTCCAATGGCAAAATTCTCAGGGATAATAGAGGGTTAGATCTGAATGTGGTACAGCAATCATAAAATGTTAGCATTAAGCAAATATAAAAACAGAGATATCCAATGTAATTTGTTTATTTGGGCAATCTGGTTGCATAGTTTACATCTGTCAATGAGAGTTTCATCAAGACTAACCTTGCATGCCTATACAGAAGTATAGCTCCATAGTGTTCAATGGGACTTCCTCTCAGAGAAGGATGCAATCCTAACCCGTCTTGCCTAAGAGTAAGCCCCACTGAATTAAATAGTACTTACTTCAGAGTAGGCATGGGTACAGGTGCACTTTGTGTATAGGATTGTAACCTATGGGTATTAATGCCAAGCTGACCTTGATGGAAGTAGACTGATCAATACATCACTAGTTCCCAGGTGGTTTCATCTGGTTATGATCCAGGTTTGACAAACTTACACCACCTTTACACAATACAATTAAAGTACTATGATACATCTTTAAACAGTCATGGCTTCCCTAAAAGAATCGTGGGAGCTGTTGTTAAAAGACCCCCTATTCTGCTCCCAGAGCTACAATTTCAGGTTGGTTTAAGAATCAATACCTCTTCATAAGGAACTCTTGGAATCATAGCTCTGTGAAGGGAGGGGAGGGTTTCCTAACAACTCTCTGCACCCTTAAGAAACTACAGCTCCCACAGTTCTTTGGAGGAAGCCATGCCTGTTTAAAGTGGTGTTATAGTGATTTAGAGGTATGGTGTGAATGTGCCCTTACACTTGCCTAGGTAGAGAAACTTGTTTAACCATTAGCTCAGGAGTGGGAACCTGTAGCCCTCAAGAAGAAGTGGGATGTCCACTCCCATCAGCTTGAGCCAGCACAACCCTAGATAGGATGAGAATTGTAATCTAGCAACACCTGAAGGGTCACAGGTTTCCCACCCAAGTTTTAGACAATGCTGGGGAAAAACCCCAAGTTAAATAGAGTGTGAAGATAATTCATGGCAAACAGTGTTCAGCTCTATGGGACAAGGGTATTCATAATAAGCTTTCCATCTTGCTTGGCTTCCATCCAGCACCTGAGGAATGGTACACCCTAATCTCCTAAACAATTAGTTTGAAGTGCATTTAGTCATCTCTTCTTTTTAAGCAATCCCATTTCTTTGCAGAGTGAAAATTAGAGTAGAGAAGGGGCATGGAGAAATAAATTTCAAATCTCAGAGCTATTCACTTGGTGAAGCAAATGGTGCTTCACACTCAGAGGATCTGGAAAGTTAATTTCTAGCTGAATTATGTGCTGTCACTGTATAATATTCCTTATTGTATATTACTGACAATGGGTTATGCTTTCAAGGAATAGGAACCATTGTCATAAATATAAAAAATATAATGGAGGAAATTTTGAATTGTCTTTGTCCAGCAGCAAATTTCCCTTGGATGTAGAGAATGTATGTGGGTCTTAGATTGTTTCACATGCAGCATAGCAGTCAGCAGGATGATAAATAACGGAGAAAGCACACCTCTTTTAAACATGGAAAAGCTGCATTCTCCCCAAAATGCTGATAAACGTATTTCTCCCTAAGCTGAAAGGATAATGTTTTCTCAGCCTGTGAGGTATCTCTTCAAACAAATAGTAAATCAGTCAAAATTAATACAAGAGGATGTCTCTAATGCAGCAATGACAGCAATGGTGGCTAGCAGAGATGAATTGTGAAAATAATGATCCCTATTGTCTCCTGCAGTGAGGAGGTGAATGGTCTTCCTGGTCTCTGAAGGAGGGAAGGGAGGCAGGAAGGGAGGCAGGCAGACAGAGGCCAAGCATTTAAGTCAACAGTCAAGCTAAGGATGGGGAATAAATTCAATTCAGTTTGCTTTTAAAAGCAAACCTACCTAATTTGCACTTTTTGAAGCAATACGAAAACTGAAATACAGCCATCCTTTGAAATTCACACTTCTCTGAATTTTGCAAACCATTTTTTCCCTGTCAAATAAAGTGTACAAAAATGCATATACTAGGTGTGCATAACAATGCATATATTAGTGGAAATTGCTTTTTCAAAAAAAAAAATCTATTAGGTAATATTGCATGCAAAAACAAATATATTTGGAGAAATTCACACCAAAATGTTGATACAGTTTCAGAAAAACTTTTTTTAATCAAGCTGATGTGGGCATGTGGATAGCTAAACTGAAGATCTGAAAATAAGAAACAGAGAGATTTTCCCAAGCCATGGCTAAGAGCAACTTGGAAACTCAGTGTCCCCACCTTTCGAAAAACAAAACACACATGAATAAGTGAGTGAGATCTGGGTCAAGCACAATTATCACACAGAATTATTGGTGCTTCAAGCACACCTGATTTTTATTTTTCTATTATCTAAAACTGTGGTGCAATTACAGCACAATACTCCCATGATTTTCTGGGTTAACAGGGTTGCAAATGGATTTATCTGGAAGCAATTTACATGGAAATGAGCACTAAATTTTCACTACATTCTGCTAGATTTCCATAAGTAGTGTTTAAATTGTGTGAAAAATCACATAAAATGCAAAAATTAACAGATATAGAAATATTGGGAAATTGAATACAGTGTTGTCTGAATTCAGCTAAAATTTGCAAACACATCACTGACTTGTGGACCAAGTCTACCAGTGGGGCAACAAGCACACAAGCACATCCTGTCAACTGCAGTGCGCATCATGGATGATATATAAGAAGGCTTTCTAAGTCCATTTCTCAGAAAGCCCATGCATCATGGCCAAAGGTCAGGGATGATGGGAGTTGCAGTCCAGCAACATCTGAAGGGCCACACTGATCCCACTCCCATGATGTGTTTCACCTCAGCTGTATGCCAAGGCGGGACCAGTAGGAGAGCCACCACCTCAGGCCATTTAAGATGCACTGTACTTGGACTTTGCAGGAATATTCTGCCACAGTATTGCCCAAATCTTGGGTGAATTGGTAGTGGGTGGTGGCAGCTACAAGTAATGGAGAAGCACTGCAGGGTGGCCTTGCCTCTGTGGCATCTCGGCACTTTTGTTACAGGGAAATCTCAGTCATAATAAATAACAAGATGAAAGATGAAAAAATCTTTTTTAATAATTCCAGTGGCACCTTTAAGATCAACTAAATATAAGCTTTCACTGTATGAGCTGTCGTGTGTAATATACTAAGGGAAATCTTAGGTTTAAGAAAGAGATTGTTACCCATAGAGTAAAGGCTCTTCAGATAAGCATTATTTGCAATCAGATTTATGGTGCAAGTGTCACTCCGATGCTCCTGCAGACTTCTGATAGCTCTACAGAAACTTCTAGAAACAGTTGTGACATTTATGTGTATTACTAGCATTACTTATATTTGTTTGGTGATTGTCATTTTGCTGATTTTCTCATTAAAAAATAATCAGAGTGCTAGGGAGTCCATCAGACTGCAGCAACACTCCTAATGTGGAGTAGATGTTAGTCTGAGCCTCAAGGGAACCAAATACATGATTGGAAAAATGGTAAGCAATTACTTTATTTGGATAAATGAACCTAACTAAGCATTTAATCAAACAGGGTAACAGCCAACAATAATTTGGGAGATAAAATAACTCATTTCCATCAATGCATTGATGGAATACTGCCATTTATTTGGAATCCCAAGCTAGGGATTCTAGAAGAGTTGTCATAGTTAGAGTTCACTCTTAACACCTTAGTGGGTGATTGGTCCCATCTGAAAACACAATGGAATTAAATAACAGTGGTTGGATTCAGATGTGATGGAAAACTGTGGTTCACCACTACGAGCATGAGCCACAGGTTGTTTGGTTCTAAACAACAGCTGCAGCAATTTGACAGTTATGACAATCAGAGAGATTCAAAGCGAAGGAGGGCAAGGTTTAGCATTCTGGTAAGGAAATGCATCCAGCACCCTGGACAGTTCCATGCAGGGCTTAGACAGGGTGAGCTCCCGTTGCTCCTTCCCTGCTCCAGCCAACCTAGCAGTTCGAAAGCACGTCAAAGTGCAAGTAGATAAATAGGTACCGCTCCGGCGGGAAGGTAAACGGTGTTTCCGTGCGCTGCTCTGGTTTGCCAGAAGCGACTTAGTCATGCTTGCCACATGACCTGGAAGCCGTACGCCAGCTCCCTCGGCCAATAAAGCGAGATGAGCACCACAACCCCAGAGTCGGTCATGACTCGACCTAATGGTTAGGGGTCCCTTTACCTTTACCTAAGGAAATGCATCCAGCACCCTGGAGAGTTCCATGCAGGGCTTAGGCCAAGAGCAGACCTCAAACGTTATTTCAGCACCAATAAACATCAAGCAAAGGTAAAGGGACCTCTGACCATTAGGCCCAGTTGCGGACGACTCTGGGTTTGGGGCACTCATCTCGCATTACTGGCCGAGGGAGCCGGTGAACAGTTTCCGTGTCATGTGGCCAACATGACTAAGCTGTTTCTGGTGAACCAGAGCAGTGCACGGAAATGCCGTTTATTTCCTGCTGGACAAGCTTTAAATAGGAGCTGCACTTTTGTATGAGTTGCCAGTTCTGCCTTCAGTGAGAGAAGCCTCATTTTTAATGCCTCATCATTTTTAAAATATGCCTCCTTGTTTAAAGTGGCTTAATTTACTCTTAACAGTCACCAGCTCCATCAGACAGGATGGGTTCTACTAGTATTTCTGAGCTGGAGACCGCAGAGGTAGAATCCTGATGAGGTGAATACATGTTGAGTACGTTGTTCCTAAATCTGGGAGCTACGGAATTAACCTGTTTTAGATTAACCTGTCTTAGACTGCACTCCCTCTGAAGGGATAGGTACATAGTATTGAGGTGATTGTGAATCTATCTCTATCACTGAAGCGCTAGGCAACCATAATCACAAGGAGCACCAATTATCATCTTTGAATGGCCTTCCAGCAATGACTAACAGGGATAGCCTAGCAACTGAGAGCCATGTGCTGATAGCAACAAGATGGGTTTATTGCAATACACATTATGTGGGGATACCCTTATATTTGGCTTGGAAGCTGCAGCTGGCACAGAATGAAGTGGCTAGGTTGCTATGTGAGGTTTCCTACCATGGACACATGAGACCAATGTTAAAGGCACTGCATCAGCTGCCAATTAGCTGCCAAGTCAAGTATAATGTGTTGGTTTTTCATGAATGTCTACTTCACACTGTTTTTGTTTGGTTTTATTTTAAATGTATCTGCTCTTTTGTGTTTTTGTTTTTGCTGTTCTTATTGTACGCTCCTCCTGCTGCTGCTCCTGATATAATATGCAATGCACTTCAAACCAAAGGAAACAAAACCTATGGAAAAAGGAAGTTCATAGCAGTATATAGCACTCATTTTAAAGGGGTCCCATAGTGCAGATTGGGGTTAAAGGTGGGTATGAAAATGCTAAAGAGCATTGTATTTAAGGTCAAATCATGCCAAGACTTGACTCTCACTGCCAAGGAAAATCTAAGACAATAGTTCCCACATGACATCCCATGTCTGTTACAAATGTAAGAGGGGGAATAAAGGTAGCTTCACTGTTGATTCAATTGGAAGTGTGCAGTTTTGTTTTAGCCTTTAGTCACACAAAGATTTTTGTTTCTACTTTAGAGACCCCACAGAGATTTAGTTCTACAAAAGCCACAGCCTTTGGGTAATGATTGGATGAAATATTCCTACAAAGAAGATTCCACCCCCCTGCAGCTTTTATACTTTACTGACACGGATGACTCCAGAGCCACCCACTCAGCACCACAGGAAGGGGTGCCTGCTTTGTTTCTCCTGGATCAAAGAATACTTTGGCACACTTTTACCAGTCTGAGTATTTGATGACCAAAAAATAAAATAAAAATGTGTCTATGTGTCGGGGCAGGGGAGATAATTGCACAGATGCAAACAAAGACGGGGATGGCGGCAAATGAATTTTACAAGTAAAAGAGCTGTTTGTGTTGTTGACTGCAAATATGATGCTGCAGGTGCAATAAGGCATCCTTTTGTGAAGACAGAAAAGAATTAACCAGAGGCAAAGGGAAGAGATAAAGCTGATCTTTAAAGGATGAATATGTGGAAAGTGCCTTTGAGGTTTTCTGGTACACTAGATTATTCTAACAATAAAATGAAATGAAATAGGGCAACCTGCTTAGAATAACAAGCCCGCATCATCCCCAATGTAAGCCACTGTAAGACATTGCTGCATCTCTTGTGTTGATGATTTGGTCTGGTCTTGCAGGTGTTTCATTCATTACTGCACTGGTGTGGTGTAGTGATTAGAGCGATGTTGTTGTATCCAGCTAAGTTCTACTTGGAGTAGATCCATTGAAATTAATGTACCTAAATTAGTCATGTCCATTAATTTCAATGTGTCCGCTCTGTGTAGAACTAGCACTGAATGCAAGCATTGGACCCAGGCTTGAAAGACGTACAAAGCAATCCTTGCTTCAGCCTCAAAGATTTCTGGGTGATTTTGTGATGGCCATTAGAATACAAGCAGAGCCTGCTGGCTCAGGCTAATGTCCCATTATCCAAGCATCCTGCTCTCATAGTAGCCAAATGGATGCCAGTGGTAAACTTACAAGCAGGATTTAAGAACAAGAACACTCTTCCCTCATGTGCTTTCCAGCAGCTGGTATTCAGAAACATTACTGACTCTAACTGTGGAAGCAAAGCATACCCATCATTGCTAGTAGACTTTATGGCTGGCTAGTAGCTAGAAGTGACTATCTGTTAGCCTAGCCCACTGGGTTGTTTTGAGTCTTAATAAAAGACATGAAAAATATGTCCTCCAGATGGAATAAAAATGTAATTAAAATGTATTACACAAAATGTAGAACTAGCCCCTTCTTGGCTAGTTGACTTTAACACTAACAGAATTAACTCAAGTTAACTCTTAAGTCACAAAGTGATTCCTGTCATCAAATCTCCTACTTGGTTAGTTTGGAGGTTGAATCTGATGTGCGCTGAGCCTGAATCTCTCTCAAGTGAACTCTAATATTCTCATAATTTAAATTCAGTTTGATTACAAGTTAATTTGTACCTTGTGCGCACAAACATTCAGCATGACTAAGTATAAATCACCACCACCATCTTTGTACATGCTCAGATGTTGATTCCTGTAGCCTTGGAACTATAACCATTCCATGTGAAATTACCGTATTTTTTGCTCTATAAGACTCACTTTTTCCCTCCTAAAAAGTAAGGGGAAATGTGTGTGTGTCTTATGGACTGAATGCAGGCTGCGCAGCTATCCCAGAAGCCAGAACAGCAAGAGGGATTGCTGCTTTCACTGCGCAGCGATCCCTCCTGCTGTTCTGGCTTCTGAGATTCAGAATATTTTTTTTCTTGTTTTCCTCCTTCAAAAACTAGGTGCGTCTTGTGGTCTGGTGCGTCTTATAGAGTGAAAAATACGGTATTTTACTTTAAATTTTTAGTAGCTATTTGACCAACAAACCCAACAGTTTCAAAATGTGGATCTGAAATCGTTCAACAATCCATCACATTTTAAGGGGGGGGAAGTGTAGCATGCAAAACATGGACACATGTGGAACCAACCAATCAAAACATACTACTGAAATTCATTAAGGCAGAGTAAGAAAACTGTCTTGGTGCAGATGCTCAGAAGCAGCAGGAACAACCCTTACCTATTTATCTTGAATCCCCTACCATTCATCTTTGTTGCCACGTGGCCTCTTCTGCCCCCCCCCCCCAATAAAACCTGCTGCCTCAGGTGTGGTGGAGAATGTCATCCCATCACCACAGTTGAAATAAGAGTCAAACTACCAGCCTACTTAGCTTTTGTATATGGAGTTGTGAGGGGAAGCATATTGTCTGTCTTAGGCAGCAAAATCTATTTGGCAAGACCTGTGATGTGAATATGCAGCTATGCACTTACATTTCATTTCTCCAAGTACCTCCTTACAATAAATCAGTCCTAGTGAAAATTCTCCCTCCCTTTGTCCCCGCCTTTGCCCAATACTGACACTGTCTGATCTATTCCCTCTCAGCTTTCTTCCCATTTGGCAAGTTGGTAACAAAAACTGAGAGCTGAAACATTTGGATGCATCATATATTGTAAATTATGGTTATAGTTCTGTTGCACTGTTACAACCTATTTATTAGGTTGAGCATATCCTGCCTGTTTACTGTGTTCATAGACCCAAAGTGCCTGCAGGAAAGAGGGAAATGGGTGGATAATCAAAATATGGAATACTAAAAAGGTCAGCAGCATACTGAGCAGTACTTGAACTCCCAAAATATACAAGGTGGAAACAAATTGATATTTGGTGTTTTTCAAATGAGAGTGTGAGAGAGAGAGAATGAAACAGAGTGAATAAAACACACACACATGGACCATAAACTCATCTGATAGATAAAGGCTGTGAACCCAAAGACCACAGTCTTCTCAGCAGCAGCTGTAGTGTACCCTGAAAATGGGGACGAAATGGCACTTACACTGTTCACTTTAGGGCAGAAAGGTGGGAGTCACAAAACCTAGCAAACATTGCTAGTTCTGGGAAGAGAAGATTTACATGGCTCCATAGAAGCCAATCCATAGGGGCCAAAGTCCCTTTGGCCATAACAATAAAATAATTGAGGGGGCTGCCTCCCCCAAAAGGTTATGGGCACTGCCATTCAAATGGTATGCATGTGCTATGTCATGTGATCAATTATGTGGGGTGGGGTTTACCTCCTGCCCCCTATATATATATATATATATATATATATATATATATATTATTCATGTTGGCACCCCAGTTTCAGACTATGACCTCTGTCAGCTTCGGCCCAGAGTCTCCATTGTCCTTCCTCCCCACCCCCCACCCCCCACTACTGATCAGGCTAAGGCCAAGAAAAGTGCTATTTTGGGTGATGTTTTAATGCTGAACATGGGCATTCCTGTATACAGTGGTACCTCGCGTTAAGAATTTTATTTGTTCTGGAGGTCCGTTCTTAACCTAAAACTGTTCTTAACCTGAAGCACCACTTTAGCTAATGGGGCCTCCTGCTGGTGCCACGGCACGATTTCTGTTCTCATCCTGAAGCAAAGTTCTTAACCTGTGGTACTATTTCTGGGTTAGTGAAGCTGTAACCTGAAGCGTCTGTAACCCAAGGTACCACTGTATTAGTAAAACACCACATAGGAACAGAATAATGAGGCTGTCATGTGTACAAAAACGCAAGCTTGCTTGCTTTTTCCTTTTGTTTGTTTTTTTGTAGTCAATGTAAATATGTGTATCAGTAATCTTTGGGGTGGGGGGAAATAATGAATGAAGTGAAAGAACTGAAAGCTGCAAGCAGCTGTATGCACAGCACCTCTGTGGCAAGTGTGTGTGTGCACGTGCATCATTAACATAAGGCTGTCAGTGTCTACTAGCCATGGTGACTATGTTCTGCCCCTACTTTCAGGGGCGGTATGTCTCTGAATACCAGTTGCTGGGGATAACAAGTTGGGAGTACGCTGTTGCACTCATGTCCTGCTTGCAGGCTTCCCATAGGCATCTGGTTAGCTATTGTGAGAACAGCATGTTCACTAGATGGATCACTGGCTGAATCCAGTAGGTCTCTTCTTATGTTATTATTAGCTTCATTTCTAATACAGGACCATAACTCGGAAATCCAAAATCTGGGAAGCATTTTGGTTTGAGGGGAACTTTTGGAATCATTGCAAAGAGCAACTTAGAATTATCTGATGAGCACACACACATGAGCAATGGTGAATATTAGTCCTTTGGCTTTGCCTGCTGTGTGATCACCTGCCTGATAGATGGGAGGTCATATCAGCAAAGCAGAGACTCATTCATCAATTAAGTCTATTTGTCCTTGCAGTCTGGATATCCAGGGACTGCTGATTGTCAGCCCTGGAAGACACAGTATGGATTGGGGTGAGAAGAGATGTATGAAAAATACAAATAGTTTCTTGGGGTTTACTTCTATTGTTAACCACTGGTGTTGGGATAAACTAATTGTACTTACTGAAAAGAGAATAACAAATAAAGGTGAAGATGTGTGAAACTTCCCCTCTCCCCTGCACCCATATTATGTCTGCAAAAAACATAAACAAATCCATTTCTCTAGTGACAATATGGTGTTTTGCTAGGTTGAAATATGTTGGGTTATTCTTGGATGATTGCATTAAAGACTTTTTAATAGCATGTTTGGGATGGTCCCTTCTGTTTTCTGCAACATGGTAAGAGTAATCAAACAAGCTAATCTTGAAGAGCTTTTATACTGCAGGCCCATGGAAGGGACTAGTGATGTCAGTTGTTCCTTCCAGAACACCAGAAGAAGATGAAGAAGATGAAGATGACAAAGATGATGATGATGATGATGAAGAAGAAATTTATATGCCACTCTTCCTCCAAGAAACTCAAGGATTGTCTCCCTCTCCACATTATCCTCACAACAATTCTGTAAGGAAAGTTAGACTGACTGGACCAGTATCACCCAGTGAGCTTCATGCCTGAGTGGGAATTTGAATCCTAGTCTTCCAAAGCCTACTGCAACTTACTACCTAGTGAACAACACACGAAGAAAAAAAAATAGTAGCTGCCTCATACTTGTGAGTCGAGCCACCCGCTTGAGGATAAGAAAGACACAAGGGCGCAGTATATTAGGTTAATGGGCTAAAGAAGGCCACAACTTTATTGATTACAGCATGTGAGTGGTATTGGCTTAGGCACTGGATAAAACCATAGAGTGTGACTCCACCCCCTCAGGAAGGGGTGAGTTTATCAAGGGTTAACCACCAGTAGGAGGAGCCTGTTGATGCAAATACAACTGTAAGCTCCCCCTGATGTCACCGGGGGTCGTGCCATGGCCCTAGTCACCAGCAAGGGTGTTGGACAGGATCCATGACCGCTGGATTCCTTGAATGGAATACCCGTAAAGTGGAGGGGTAGGCAATGTCCACACCTGCCCTCCAACACACCAACATATCCCAATGCCTAACCGTCAATACCCGAAAAGTTGTGACGATTTGCTATGAGGTAGGTAAAAAACCAAGTGACTGGTGCCAATTTGCCAGCTGGATAAAAATTCCTACCAGGCCCCTTGGGCAACCAAGGTGACCAACCACAAGTCCATGGCAAGGTCAAAAACAAAGCAATGAACTAAAGGGTGGGTGGGTGGGTGATCCGACGTAACCCAGCAGCGCAATGAGAGGGAAGTGCTGCTGCGCTGCATTTGAGCAGCTAAAGCCCGCCCTCAAGCCTCTGCCCAATTGGTTGGCTGCTGGGAGGCGCGGATCAGCAGCCACGACAGCTGAGCAGGGTCCCCTGCCAATGCGGGAAATGGCTCCTGCTCACAACTCCTCCCCTCTGGAAGGAGGAGAGGCTTTCCCTTATTTCTGCAACACCTCCAACACGGATTTAACTCTGGACTACAACTTAATTTGTTTGCAATATATATTGTGTAGAACTTAATTTATTTGCAGGTCTGATTTGTGCCCTGTTACCCCTGCATAGCACACAACACTTAGCAATGCAGGGCTCTTCTTATGTAAAGTGCAATACACAACACTTACCAATGCAGGGTTCCTCTCATGTAGTGCAACATGCAGCACTTAGCAATGCAGGAGTTCAACTTGGGATAATGAGCTACAAAGATGGGACACCAAGCAGCACCAGCTGCTGTAGAAGACTCCCCCTGCCTCCAAGTCCTTAATCACCACCTGAGATATAATGTCTCTTCTTATTTTGAGAGCAGACTGCAAATATTGTAACCATGCAGCTGTGAAATGCTAGTTTTTATTCTCTCTCTCTCTTTCTGTTCCCCTCCAAGGAATCACAGTAAATTTATCAAAAGGACATACTGTACCCAGCTCTTATCTTTCGATTTATGGGGGATATTACATCAGCAGAACTGAACAAGGAAACAAAGGAAGAACACTCTTCAGATAAAACCAGTTGCCAGGAGCTCTCATGTTAACCCATTGAAGTTTGAAATAGACCACCTAGAGGAAGGTGATTTTTCTTAGATATTGCCTCTGGAACTTTGCCCAAGAGTCACAGACTTCTTCCATTAAGTTTCAGAAAATATTAATTTCTCAAGCATGCTTTTAAGGGTTTCAGCTTCAGCAAACAAATGTAGATCTTTTGAGAGTAAAACTATGTATCAGGATGAGCCAGATGTTGGTCAGGGCCAGTGGTCAGGTATGATGCGAGTCGTAATCCAAAGTATGGAAAGCACCATGATGGTTCCTCTGCTTTTTATTGAATACTGGGTCACAGCTAGAACAGTACTAATCTTGCTAAGCTGTCTTAGCTATCTACTACCTCTCTGTGACAAAATTAGATGACATGTCAGTCACACAAATAGTAATTGCATAAATAGATCTCAGATAAAATTGTTGGAGGGAGATTCGGTTTGGGGCACTGACATTGGGTTTCGAGGTAAAGGTGAAGGGACCCCTGACCATTAGGTCCAGTCGCGTACGACTCTGGAGTTGCAGCGCCCATCTGGCTTTATTGGCCGAGGGAGCCAGTGTACAGCTTCCAGGTCCTGTGGCCAGCATGACTAAGCCACTTCTGGTAGACCAGAGCAGTGCACGGAAACGCTGTTTACCTTCCCGCCGGAGCAGTACCTATTTATCTATTTGCACTTTGACATGCTTTCGAACTGCTAGGTTGGCAGGAGCTGGGACCGAGCAATGGGAGCTCACCCCGTCGCGGGGATTCGAATCGCCAACCTTCTGATCAGCAAATCCTAAGCTCTGTGGTTTAGACCACAGCGCCACCTGTGATAAAATTGTTGCAGGGTGATTTGGTTTGGGGCACTGACATTGGGTTTGGAGGCTTTCCTGTGATTATTTAAATTGCTGCCTTCAAAAAAACCTTTAGCAAAAGTAAGGATTTTGGGTTAACTTTGTGGCTTTCTAGCCACCCCGTACCTTACTACATTACCCAGTGCAGTTGGGCCATTGCATAAGTTGGTTGGGCCATTGCATAAGTTTGAGAGGTTAGTGGGCTGTTTAGTAGAGGCAGTCAGTGAATAAAGATATCCACTTGGTGGCAGTGATGAAGACCAAAGGAGAATAGGCTTGGTTAGCTGATTTGCTTATCTCTGCTCCTTCTCACTATGCAGGCTATAGGCTGCTCCATCACACCTGACACCTCCAATTTAAAGGATCAGGTTTAAAAGCTCAAGTTGCAAGTGATTTGGAAGACCTCTGCCTCAGTCACTGGAGAACCACTTCCAATCATAGTAGACAGTATTAGACTATATGGTTGATTCTGACCACATAAGGTAACTTCCCATGTTTTATGAGATAAAGGAAATACAGCCATACCTTGGTTTTTGAACAGCTTAGTTCTCGAGCGTTTTGGCTCCAGAACTCTGCAAATCCGGAAGTGACTGTTCCAGTTTGCAAACTATTTTTGGAAGCCAAACATCTGATGGGGCTTCCATGGCTTCCAATTGGTTGCAGGAGCTTCCTGCAGCCAATCAGAAGCCGAGCTTTGGCTTCCGAACATTTTGGAAGTCAAATGGACTTCTGAAATGGATCCTGTTCAGCTTCCAAGGTATGACTGTATCAGAAACCTTTGAGCCAAGCACAAAGCAACCTGGTTCCTTGGTTCCAGCCCCTTGACCTGGAGTTTTACCCATCTCATGAAGACCCTGAGTCTTTAGATTAGGCTCATTGAGATCCAACAGCCCTCCATGTTCCCTAAGTTGCAGCTTAGGATAGACAGATAGATAGGTGATAGATAGATATAGATAGATGATAGATAGATAGATAGATAGATAGATAGATAGATAGATAGATAGATAGATATAGATAGATGATAGATAGATAGATAGATAGATGATAGATAGATAGATAGATAGATAGATAGATGATAGATAGATAGATAGATAGATGATAGATAGATAGATAGATAGATAGATGATAGATAGATAGATAGATAGATAGATAGATAGATAGATAGATATAGATAGATAGATAGATAGATAGATAGATGATATAGATAGATAGAGATGATAAGAAGCAATTAGCCAAGTCCAAATAGGTAAAGAGATTCCAGGCACAAGCAACTATGAGGGAGTGTTGAGGACATGCAAGCAGTCAAATAATGCCATAAAGAGCATGTTTGGAGTGAAGAGCAGGTCTTGGAGTTTAGCCTTTTTGGAGCCATGTTTCCTACATTGGTCCCTTGATCAAGTGCTGTGTCAGCTGGCAGTCCTTATAATGCTGATCAAGTGATAACTGTCTGCTCAGCCTGCAATTTCTTCATCAGATGTGGTGGCACAGGACACTGGGTGATAGGATTCACAATTTGAAAAGAACTGTCCATGAGACTTTCTTCCAGGCCTCAGATCACAAGTGTGTGAATGCTGCATAGCTAGGGCCCAAATAAAATGTTAAGAACTCAGTGCATGGAATCGTTTGCTTTTTGCATCCAACATTTTGTTCAATTCTCCTCTTATTCAGTGTAACTAATTGAGTTTTGGACTGAAAGGGAGGTTGTGGGAACCTGCTTAACATCTGACTGCATCAATTACATTATGTGTGTACACATTTCTTGATGTGTACACCACATTTCTTGACATTTCTTGTGGGGGTTGTTTGTTTTCTGTATTTTAAAAAAGCTGTTTTTAATGATGATGATGATGATGTATGAGAGGGAAAGGGAATTTGTGACCCTCTAGATGTTGCTGGACTCCAACTCCTATCAGTTCCATGACGTATGGCCAATGGTCAGAGATGAGGGGAGCTCTAGTAAAACAGCATATTGTGGCTCATGTGTTCCCCATCCCTGTTGGCAGCAAAACTTGTGGGACCATACCACAGTTGCAAGGGATGTAAATGATGGTGTGTTAGCACTAAGCTCTACTTGTAGCAGCAAAGGTGTGAACTGCTGCTATTAAGTATGCTAAAATAGGCTGGAAAATGGAGAAACCACTTTTTTTTGTAATGATCCTCTTGCCTACAATAGCAAAACCTCTTAATATAATTCAATCACTGTTGCTTAGTAATTTTCTCCTTGGGCATCCCATATGATATGATTATCCAGTATTAGATTTTTTTTGTCCTATTTCAAATGTAGAAAGTGTTCTCTGCTCCATAAGAGGTAGTCATTAGTCATGCAAAGCTTTAAGCTTTTCAATATCCTGGTGTCCTTCTGCTCTGGTGTTCCTAACTGGAACATTTTTTTTCTTGCTTTCTTATCTTCACATCCTAAATGGAGAGAAAATGGCCATTTCCAGAAGTCTGGACTGCAGAAGAGTTCCTGAAATAATTGTATTTCCCAGAGCAAGAGAGAGGAAGAGGTGATCATAAATTGTGTCAGAGTCGTCTAAATCTTCTGCCAAACGCTGACAAGCAGTTCAGAGTTTCAAACCACAAATGATATAAGTTGGACTCTGGAGAGAGTTCTGGGACAGAGAGTCATTCTTTGCTAAGTTGTCATCAGCTCAGAACCAATCAACTACATCTGTGATTGAAAGTCATTTTAATCTGAAGCTCTTTTAAAATTCCGATGGGAAATGTCTTGTTGGTTTAATCTCTTGGCTATATACACTCAATTTATAAATCATAGAATCTGTAAGTTAGGAGAGACCTTGGAGATCGGCTAGTCTAGCCCTCTACTCATTGCAGATATCCCAGCAGAGGCTGATCCATAAAGGCAGATGGGACCCTGCCCCTCCAACCTCAGCCTTCCCCATAGCCACCTCCCACCTTCCAACCAATCAAGGAGTTGGCAATTACTGTCAGCTACCTCCTCCTTAGCCTCAGTGTTGCCCCTGAAGAATTCAGCAAGAGGATGTGGCCAAAACTTTAATTAGTTTCACCGGTCAATGGCTTTCTGTCTGCCTACTACTGGCCTGTTTGCCTTATGCGTTCCCAGTGGGCACCAGCTACCACAGTGATAACCTCCAACTTCAGCATCCATAACATATGGCCTGTAGCCTCAGCTTCAGTGCCTCCAGCAAAGGAGAGCCCAATCCCACCCACCCCCAGGCTGTTTGCTCCCATGCACCCTTGTGCTATTTTTACTATTAGTAAGCTTCTCCCAGTATTTAGCTAAAATATGTCTGATGTCCCTGAGTCACAGACATGGAGAAAACAGTGGTGGAGGCATTTGATATGGGAATATACCAAACAGACTAGAAAGAAACATTAGTAAAAATGCAGAGATAATTCATTATCAAGGTGGATGACCAGGCGAATGGGGGAAACAGAAGGAATCTTAGGGTGTAGTCTAAATGAAGTGGAAGAAAACTGTTTTAATTGACTTTTTGATTATGGGTGGATGGAGTTGTTACTTGACTGAATTGCCTCACCTTGACATTGAGAGAACCCATAGAAAGCTCTGACATATGGCAATATTGTAACATTCAACAGCGTTGCTATAAAATATAAACTATTCAAAGCACTGAGAGCAAGGAGGGGATCAAACATAAAGGGCAGCCCATTATATTTCTACAGGACCTGAGCATTAAGACCCCCAGAAGAAGACAGGAATTTAAACCTGCCACAGACTAGCTTCTGAAGCCTGGTTTCATGTTTGCTCTGATTGCAGAAGTGGATGGCATGCAATCTTCAAAAAAAGAAATGACCCTTTTAAAGATTAAACTTCCCTTGGGAGAAGAAGAAATAAAGGCTGTGGAAATGGAAGATTCTATGAACTTCTGGGAAGATTGGAAGACAGTACTGCCACCATGCAAGAAACGTCAGCCAAAATCTGTATAGCCTCCAGCTTCACCTTACCCTCCATGAATTATGCAACCTTCATTTTATAGAAAAATAAGGAGGGTGACACATAGATGTTTTATTACTAAGGAGGAATAGAAGTTTGTGTAGTATTGTTCTTTCTCTAGCTCTCATGTTTGGATGTTGTTACATGGCTTTTGATGGTAGGCTTAGTATAAAATTAAGGTGCACCATGAGAGCGTGAAAGAGACTTTGATCTGGACAACCTTAGCATAAATACCCACACATGTAGTTTCTAAACTATAAAGGAAATACAGCCCAGTTTCAGCAGGAGTTCTATAGATTTATACCACAGGTGCCTCTGCATTTCAGAGGTCATTACTGTGGACAAGAAGGAAGTTGAGGTATGGGGTGTCGGGTGGCTTGTTGGGAACCAGAAAGGAGTGTGGGAAGTGTTCTAGTTAGGTGGATGGGGGTGAGGGAGCTGGAAAGGTGGGGAGGAAACATGCTGGTGACTACACTGGAATTCTGAAGAGTAATGATGCATACTCATACCTTGGGTTACGAACGCTGTGGGTTGCGTGTTTTCGGGTTGCAGACTGCACCGAACCCAGAAGTACCAGAACGGGATACTTTCGGGTTTCAGTGCATGCACAGAAGCACAAAATCACGTCACGTGCATGTGCAGAAGTGCCGAATTGCGTCATGCGCGTGCGCAGACACAGCGCTTCAGGCTGTGAACGCTGCGGGCTGCGAACGTGCCTCCCACATGGATCACCTTCGCAACCAGAGGTATGACTGTATGTGCTTATCAAAAGTTGAAATGACGACTATGTGAGTGATCACTTGGAATGTACATGGCCTGAGGGATGTAGTGAAATGACACAGGATCTCTGACTATTTGAGAAGGCAGAGCTCCTCCAGCACATTTTGCAGGAGACACGCCATATCAATGCAGAAACCAGACTCCTGAAACACCAATTTTTTGACTTGTGCTACTCAGCAGGGATGTCCAAAGGGCACTGGAGGAAGCAATACAATGGGCAAAATCTTTCCAAAGCACGGTAGGTTGGATCAGGAGAGACACTCAGGTTAGATAAGTTTTTGTTTCAGGATTTCACAGAGAAAAAGCCTCACTTTAGCTGTAACGTATTTCCCAAATGTGCACCAAAACTCATTTATGCATAAAATTTGCATTCTATAGCAAAATCTCTCCTATTCTATGCATAAAATTATTATGAAGGTGGTAAGTAATTATTATGAAGGTGGGCTATAAGCAAATTCTTTGGGGTGAGGGGGAACAAAACTGGAATATTTACTATATTTTTTCTCAGTATTGTTGTGATTATACCAAACAAGGTTCTGTTCAGAGAAACACATAAAGTACTTGCATAAGCTACACTTAAAAACCTGGTAAATGGGTACACCTAAGAAGTTGAGAAGAGAGGTGTATGAGAAAGGGAAGGAATTTAGATTGGACTATATTTATAAGTCCTGCCCACCTAGCAGTTTGAAAGCATGTCAAAATGCAAGTAGATAAATAGGTACCACTCCGGCAGGAAGGTAAACGGCGTTTCCGTGCACTGCTCTGGTTCACCAGAAGTGGCTTAGTCATGGTGGCCACATGACCCGGAGGCTGTACGTCGGCTCCCTCGGCCAGTAAAGTGAGATGAGTACCGCAACCCCAGAGTCGTCCGTGACTGGACCTAATGGTCACGGGTCCCTTTACCTTTATGTTTATAAGTAATTTATTTTAACATAATGTTTGCATATGCAAGTGCATTTTTAAACATTTGTATTTATGTTGTTTTCTGTGCAGCCCTTAGAGATTTTTTTAAAAATATATTAAGTGGTATAGCAAAGGCATGAGTAAATAAATAAAAGTGGAGCTGAAAGGTCTATTGCTCCTACCAGCTCCCAGGATGGTACTGATGCTACACTCTTGTGACTTGCTCCTTGCTATGGATACACTTCTAAATAATCCACCCTGCTCTTTCTTTACTGTGGCTCTAGAGTGAGTTTCCACTGTTCCCTCCACCTGGTACAGTAATTTAGGAAAGAGCAACTGTTAAGATTTTTATCCAAGGCAAATAGCAGAGAGAACCTCACTGCTTGATTCACAATGTATTACTTTGTTATTTTGTAATGTTTATCTTTTGTAACTAGCATGAGATCCATTCTGCACAATGTAGGAATTTGGCCTTTAGTGTTGTGGCACCCACACTGCATTCAAACATAGCATTTTATGTGCATTAAACTTACAGCTTTAACAAGGATGCCCTCATCTGTAGAGCACAGTGATCAATTGGGTCTATAAGAGATGAGATGATCTTTTAGGTATCAGAAACCCAAATAATTGACATTTTTACTTTTCTGAACTTTACAATGCAGCTCTCCAACAAAAAAAACCCCATGTATATTAGAGCAAAGTGTAATAAAAACTGTGTATATTAATGAAAAAATCGTATTAGAAAAATTGCTTGTAAAAATGTGTGTATTAGGATAAATGCACACTAAAATGCTGATGAATTTTTATAAGGACATGAAAAAAATCATAAACCAATGTGGAAATTTGGTACACTTGACTTATAATTCAAATAATGACAAACTGAAGGCAGCAAAAATCCACAGATTTGTCCATTTCTATTTACCTGGAAACTGAAGGATCGGCTCACCCCATATTTGCCTACTCCACCACTTAGATCCACAGAACTGGCACTTTGGCAAGAACCACATACAGTAATGTTCAACCTGCACTTGCATGAAATCAGTCCTTTAGTGAAGCAGCAGCTACACTTCAGAACTTGCTGCCCATGGATATCAGGCCGATGGCTTCAGTGGGCTCTCTCAGTGCCTGATAAAAAAGTTTTTGCTTCGGCAAGTCTGCTCAGGCATGCAACACGTAAGCTTGATAAGTGGTTTTAATAAGCGTTCTATAATTACTGACTTTATTTAATGTTTAATTTTTTTATGTAACTTGTTTTTAACGCTTGTTTTTATTGGTACTTTTGAATGACTTTTAAAAAGACTGTTTATTGCCAACCACTTATGTAGTATATAAGTGTTGTTAAATATAATAAATAAATAATATTTTACATGCAAAGTTTATGCTCTACCACTGAGCAAAGGTTCCTCCCACATCCATTAGCCTCTGCCCTTAAGCTGCCAGGCTCTTTTTATCATGTGTCAGGTGCCACCAATCGCCAGTCACAAACACACAGCAAGTGTCTTTAGTCTGTGCCCGGACCTTACCAGCTTCTACTTCCTGATCATACAAGTGCTTCCCTGAGCTCTCAAGTTAGACCACCTGTACATCAAGACCTGTCATAGTGGGACATGCTTTGAACATGCATAATGGCAGAAGGCACACACAATAGCTTGCCAGTCTTGGGCAACTGAAATCACTCTTTGAAAGTGACAATGGAAGAGAGGCAAGCAACCATTGGACAACCTCATAGGAACTTACAGCCTGGGTTCTCTTGAAAGTCTCCTGACCATTAGCTTTTACATCAAAAAATGTTGTGCAAGTTTTAAAGAAAATATTCACAATTGTCCTTAAAAACCTGTTTGGAAATAGAACAGCAAGTACTGTACTTCAGATTCATCTAATGATGAGTTGGCCAGGCATCAGTTTTGTTCTTGAGCCCAACCTGCATGGATTAAGAACTCTTTGATCTTGCCACCAGGCTACGCAGAAGCCTCATCTTGCCTGTGCTTCGTGCACACAGCACACCATTTAAACTGGCTCTTGGTAGCTTGTGCTTCTAGGTAGTGGTTGTGTTCTAAAACATATTGCATTCCTTTCTGCCCTTCCTCAATCCCCTTTTAGTTTTCTAATAACAGTTCATTAATAGCATCTTCCTAGAAATCACAGTTTAAAAAGATAAAACTGGAAACTGACACAATAAATTTCTGGATAAGCATCTGAGTAAAAATATATAATCAATAAAACTCTGGGTGGCAACAATGTAACTGCATTAAATTTACAGCGTCTGGTCAAACAATAAGCATGCTCCTCCATTCTATGGAGTGTTGCTTCAGAATCTTTTTTATAGACTATTTTTTCCATTTTATGGAGGGGCTGTAAACAGGCAGTTAAACTAATATTTTGTTACATTCTGCGTTCACTGGATTTGGCTTTATAGATTTCTCAGATAAAAAGCTTATTGTTATTTCTTATGCCCTCATGCCGATTGAACTTAACTGCCATGGGAGTTAGAGCCAAGTTCTGTATTGGGGGAGAAAAACAATAGGTCACCCTGTTATTCATTCACTGTACCATTAACGGGAATGTAACATGCCAAACGGCTAAGGATATATTGTGATCAATGGGAGAAGTGCCTTGAAATTTCCTGTTGTGACGAATGGTAAGTCCATTCAACCACTTCAGTCAGTGGAACTGACACCTTTAAAAGTGCCACAGAATATTTGTTCTCAACCAGCATTTTGGAACTCCCTGTCCACTGACATTAGGCAGGCACCAGTAAGGCAGCTTCCAGGTTCTTCTTCTTGTTGTTGTTTAGTCATTTAGTCATTTCCTACTCTTCGTGACCCCCTGGACCAGAGCACGCCAGGCACTCCTGTCTTCCACTGCCTCCCGCAGTTTAGTCAAACTCATGCTGGTAGCTTCAAGAACATTATCCAACCATCTCGTTCTCTGTCATCCCCTTCTCCTTGTGCCGTCTTTCCCAACATCAGGGTCTTTTCCAGGGAGTCTTCTCTTCTCATGAGGTGGCCAAAGTATTGGAGTCTCAGCTTCACGATCTGTCCTTCCAGTGAGCACTCAGGGCTGATTTCCTTAAGAATGGAGAGGTTTGATCTTCCTGCAGTCCATGGGACTCTCAAGAGTCTCCTCCAGCACCAGAATTCAAAAGCATCAATTCTTCGGCGATCATCCTTCTTTATGGTCCAGCTCTCACTTCCGTACAGCACTACTGGGAAAAGGTTCTGAGTTACTGGATATTTTTTCAATGCTGATTTCTCACCAAGCAATGCATCCCTTCCCCCACCCCCAGGACAAATAAAACATTATGAACATATTGTGCACAGTTTTATATGGATGGGGGTTGCACCCCCCTTGAAACTTGAAATCACAATTGATGCTCTTACCAAGGTTTCTTCCTTTCTATGGCACACAATTTCTTATTCTTCAGTGCCAGCATATTATTCACAAGCCCTGTGGTTGCTTCCATTGATTTCTCTCCACCTCAACTTCCATTCTACCAGAAAGAAGAAGAATAGAAAGAAAAGGCACATGGAGGTGGCTACTTTTAGGGGGAAAAGTTATAAAATAAACTCACAAAGGAGACGTATTAATGGAAGTGAGAAGAAAGAAGAATTTATTTATGTGCACGTTGATTGTAAGCAAGGAATGGGGGAAGAAATTTTATTCAGTTCACATTTAAAGGTGAACTTATCTAACTTTCATCTAACAAGATGAAAACCAGAACACAGTGATCTTTCCAAATTTGCACTTCTCCGAGTTTTCTTTTTCCAGAGAAGTAAACTATACAAAAATGCATATACGAGGGTAAAGTGTGCCTATAAATGCACATATTAGTTAAGATAACAAAGAGGCATCATATTTTGGGGAAAATACTTTGTATTTTTGCGTACAAAAATTATATATTAGAAGAAATCTGTACTGATTTTCATGAGGACAAAAACAAGCACAAGAAACATGAAAATGTGAAGAACTGAATTTAAGATTGGAAAAAATGAGAAACCAAAAGAAAGCAAAATGTACACACACCCACACACACCTACCTCATGCAGTGCTATTTTTCTAGAAAATGATGCTGGAATTCACCATGAAAGTCTCCCTTGTTCTCTTATAATGGCAATGGTGCCCACCTGAGAGGTGCCAGAACTGAGTTCTGGTGAGTTCTGGCTGAAGAAAAGCCCTGCCCCCATACGTAAACTATGAAGCAAGCCCAATTTACAGCTTTAGATTTGAGTTCTAGGTACACTGGTTTGGGACTGTGGTGTTAACTGCTTCCAATTAACATGGGCTGAAAGGTTTTGAAAGAATTCACATTATGAAAAAGACATATGCATCTAGGAAGATTATCTAAGGTTAAGATAAGAGCATGCATATTGGAGCTGGACAAGTCGAGTGAGTTTTTATAACAGGGATCTTGGGAGATTGCATAGGTACATTTGCATTGTAATGGTGCCATTGACATTGTATTGAGGGGGTGAAGGACCCGATAAAGCAACTGACAACAGTAGACTCAATGCAAATGAGCAGTCATACAATCTTTGTGTGTGCCAGAAGAAATTTTAACGCCGTATGTTATTCTTAGGAAGTTGAAGGACCACAACCAAGGTTATAACAGCACACTTGGCAGCAACAAAATCCAATTCCACAAGTCCAGCTTATATGCACTCAGATGAATTGCATCAATAAACCATTTAGAATACAGTTGCTTTTGCTTCCTAGATTTAGAATAGTTTGGTAAAGGTAGTGTCTCTTTTGTCTGTAGAGGGAGAAGGTAGCTAATATAATATATAGGAAGGAAAGGGCATGGGAAAAGAACATTTGTGAAGTCAAAGCTGCATTTTTTCTTGAAGTGGATGGGGGGGTTAGTGGCAGGAAGGGAATGAGCTGAACAACAGAGCATCTGTTTTGCATGTGGAAGATCCCAGGTTCAATACCAGGCAGATCCAGGTAGGGCTCAGAGTGTCTCCCATCTGAAACCCTGAATGCCACTGCTGCTCAGTGCAGACATTTCTGAGCTAGATGGCTCCTGGGCAGTGGCGTAGCATGGGTTGTCAGCACCCGGGGCAAGGCAAGTAATTTGTGCCCCCTAACCTGTGGATTTGCGCACCCTAACCCTAACCCCCAGATGTTGCGCCCGGTGCGGCCGGCCCCCCCTGCACCCCCCACGCTACGCCACTGCTCCTGGGTTCTTGTAAAACTTGGGCTTGCTCTAGTCTGTGGGGAACTGGAACACATAAAACGTTGACTGGATTCACTTAACACACCTGTGATGAGTACCTGCTTGGGCTAGAGCCACTTGCCCCAATAAGCCTTGTCAATGGCACAGGATTGTGGGAGTTGTAATTCAGCCATTTCTGGGGACCCAGAAGTTCCCCACACCTGATGTAAGTCTTATCCCCCTCTCCTCAACCCCTCAACACTGGTCAGAACTCATAACTTGTAGAGGACATCACCTTTTCTTCTGTTTCTCAATCCATTTTGGTTCTATCTGTTTCTATTTTCCCTCTGAGCTTTCCCCACCATGCAGATTACTGTAAGCTCTCCTCAACCCTGAGCTCATCATAGAGTATCCCTGCCTTCTTTACTATTTCCTTCTCTCTTACACATGCAAAAATTGGGGGGTGGGGGGTGGGAGAGAGATATGAAGCAATTCTCAGAAGGGTAGTCCAGAGAGCAGGAATGAGTATGTAGAGATGGTGGAGTCACATGACACTTGGCTGTGGGCCATATTCGGCCCCTAGGTCACAGGTTTCCCACCACTAGTTTATGTTTTGGCTGTAAATATTTAATATTCTATTAATTGTTATTGAGATGATGATGATGATTGTAAGTCATATGCATGTTATATAAAATGGCAAGGTAAAAAACAAATGCAAAACAGGAGGAGGAGGAGGAGGAGGAAGAGAAGAAGAAGAAGAAGAAGAAGAAGAAGAAGAAGAAGAAGAAGAAGAAGAAGAAGAAGAATTACCACCCAGTGAGATATAATTTGGACTTTATTGTATTGTGAAAACTTTCAGTAAAACTTCTTTTTTAAAAAACACCACCAAGCTAAATTGTATATCCCTTCCTATGACATATAGTTTACTATGACTGCCCATCACCTTGAGTTTAATATACTAATAATAATAATAATAGTTTTTACTGTTGATGAATTTTTATACAAGAAGATTTTTCAAACATGATTCCCAAGCTTGTGGGTTGAAATGGTGTAGTCCAGGAATGACGGTCCTACTTTACATTTCTGCATTTTTTGGATTGCTTGCAAGAAATGTCAAGTTACATTACCCACCCCACTCTTCCCACTTTTCCGTCATGCGTATCACATATATTGGCTTGATCCTCCAGTAATAGTGATCATTCTTTCCCACAGAACATTTTAAATATTTGCATGAGAGGCTCCTAGCAGAACAGATGAGTCAGGATCTGAATGTAAATGAAGGAACATTCACCACAAAATGAATCCAAACAAGTTGGAATCAAAGGAAACACTCATAAGTAGCTGGTTATGAAGTTGGACAATGAAAAGGTGAATATTATGCATGAACCGGGGAAGTCCACGTTGTTTCAGCAACATTTTAATGAAAATTGAAGGTCCCTGATACCTTGTAGGTCAGCTACTCCCTCCATTCATAAATTCACTCATAAAATAAATGTTGCATGCCATATTCTTAAGAAAGAAAGAAAATCCCGTTGCCAGGAAAATAATAATAGTCATGCTAAAGAATTCGTCTTCCAGCCTAACCATGCTAATCTGGTGAAGCATCTCTCACTAAGGGCGTATCCACACTGTGTCATACTCCTGCCAGAAAGAGGTTCACACTTTAGCACTCCATGTCCAAGCACTGTTGTTGTTGTTGCTGCCAAAAACTGCACTTTAAAGATGAATTGAAGCAAACATCAATTTAGACTTTCCACATAATGATGTTGGTTGCGACTGAGCTTTTAATAGTGGATTTTTGTGTGGAAATGGTGTAAATAAGCCTAAGTCTCGATCTGCACTATATGTATAAAGGAGTATTTTACTGCTTTGAACAGCCATGGCTTCCCCCAAAAGGATCCTGGAAACCAAAGTGTGCTCAAGGATTTCTTGTTGTGATCACTTTGCCTTCCTGGAAAGTAAACTCCTCAGTTAACAGAATTGTGCTTGAACCAGGTCTGCCCACTTGTCTCGTTTGTCAATTCCAACACTCAGCAAGGGATCAGGGTCAGCTCTTTCCTATCTCTGTGTCTGCTAGAGCTGGGTGAAAGAGGATATAAAACATGTGATTGATGTGGGTTGATATTGCTGTAACTTTGTAAAAGGGGCCACCAACAGATGCTCCTTAACCACGAAGAGAGACCAAAAAATGGCAGTGTTCACAGAGGATTTGGGATTGTGCACTGAAAAATATTGTTTAATTGTTTAGTCCTTTAAAGCCCTAAACGGCCTCAGTCCAGTATACCTGAAGGAGCGTCTCCACCCCCATCGTTCTACCCGGACACTGAGGTCCAGCACCGAGGGCCTTCTGGAGGTTCCCTCACTGCGAGAAGCCAAGTTACAGGGAACCAGGCAGAGGGCCTTCTCGGTAGTGGCGCCCTCCCTGTGGAACGCCCTCCCACAAAATGTCAAAGAGAACAACAACTACCAGACTTTTAGAAGACATCTGAAGGCAGCCCTGTTTAGGGAAGCTTTTAATGTTTGATGTATCACAGTATTTTAATATTCTTTTGGAAGCCGCCCAGAGTGGCTGGGGAAGCCCAGCCAGATGGGCGGGGTATAAATAATTTATTATTATTATTATTATTATTATTATTATTATTATTATTATTATTATTATAGTCATGTCTGACTCTTCATGACCCTGTAATAAAAAAAATATTAAGATCTTATATATATAATAAATGTTCTTAAATGTACCAACCAAGCACGTACATGTGGACTACTTTGACTCCCAAAGTGACCAAATGTTTTCTCTGCAAAGAGGGGTGAGGGAACCTTCCCATTGTCTCAGGAATTGGGTAATCACCGTTTCAAAGCAATGGCCAGACTGCCAGGAAAGGCAATCAGATAAGGCATTATCAGATAACCTGGCAGACAGGAAAAACAACAACATTCAAATTTCTGTTGTAGACCACCTACCTTTTCTGTGATGTAGGTATGATGTTTGTGGGGGGTGGTCTTGGGTTACACCCCTTCTGTGATGTATGTATGATGTATGGAGGAGTGGTCTTGAGCTCCAGGGCAGGGATTTTAAAATGTCTATATAAGGGCAGGCACACCTTTGTTCTGGGTCCTCCTCCTTTCCTGTATGTGAGGGGAGCACCCTGTTGCAACAGTTCAATAAAGGTTACTAGCTGCTTTGCTTCTCAATATTCTCTGATTGGCCTCTGTTATTTTCTCCTACCAATGGAGAACCTACAAATGACTCTGTAAGGGCTCTTGTGTCCCCCATAAGGGACAGATTTTGTTTATTACAACCCCATGGACCAGAGCACGCCAAGCAATCCTGTCTTCCACTGCCTCCCGCAGTTTGGTCAAACTCATGCTGGTAGCTTCGAGAACACTGTCCAATACTTGAGTCATAAAACAACCTTGTTTGAAGCAGGTGTGGCCAGGTTTTCTTCGCAGATCCTGAACAATGTGATGATAGACTTTGGAAATGATGGATTATATGAAATTATGCCTTTTCAAATGCAGTGTTGACGTATAGTACAGTATCATTGTGGACATGTACAACACATTGTAATGCAATACTTTCAGTAAATAATGAAGACAGGTTTGAATGTATTGGAGATTAGCCAATTTCAGACATTCTAGTGAGCATATACAGAGGAAGACTGGGTTCTTAGTGACATTCTTAGTGATGTTCAGGGGAAGGGCTGCACTTCACTTGTGGATCATCTGTGTTGCATGCAGAAGGTCCCTGGTTCAATCCCTGGTATTTCCAGGGACAGCTGGGAATGTTCTTTGCTTGAAACCCTGGATAGGTTTAATTTAGACAACACTGAGCTAGAGATGCCAATGGTCCAAATCAATGTAGTGCAGCGTACTATCTTCCATCACTCAAGAGCTTCGTGTTTCACTGGCTGTCTTATCATCCATTTATCATGATTGGATTTTAGATGAGTTTCTCTTCTGCTGATTTACATTGTAAGAACAGTCCTGTTGGATCAGGCCAAACACCCATCTGGTCCTATTCTCACCGTGACCAACCAGATGCCCATGGGAAGCCCCAGTCAGGACCTGGGTGCAACA
Source organism: Podarcis gaigeae (assembly GCF_964106915.1). Lineage (NCBI taxonomy): Eukaryota > Metazoa > Chordata > Lepidosauria > Squamata > Lacertidae > Podarcis > Podarcis gaigeae. The sequence goes on from NC_139692.1 coordinate 6,135,827, forward strand.
CTAAAGGTAAAGGGACCCGTGACCATTAGGTCCAGTCGTGGCCGACTCTGGGGTTGTGGCGCTCATCTCGCTTTATTGGCCGAGGGAGCCGGCACACAGCTTCCAGGTCATGTGGCCAGCATGACTAAGCCGCTTCTAGCAAACCAGAGCTGTGCACGGAAATGCTGTTTACCTTCCTGCCGGAGCGGTACCTATTTATCTACTTGCATTTTGACATGCTTTTGAACTGCTAGGTTGGCAGGAGCAGGGACCGAGCAACGGGAGCTCACCCCATCATGGGGATTCGAACCGTCGACCTTCTGATTGGCAAGTCCTATGCTCTGAGGTTTAACCCACAGCGCCACCTGCATCCCATCACTACTTTCCCCAATAACTAGCTTTATTGCGCGATGCATTTTTAAAATAACATTTATTTTGAATATTTAATAAAATAGTATTTTGTACATTTGAATATTTGTAAACCACCCAGAGAACTTGACAGAGTTATATGCAAACAGTACATGCACACATGCAAGCCAGAAAAAAGGAATATTTGAAGCCATAGTTGTCATGAGTTTGAACACCCTCATTTCCACCATGTGGAAAACTGTATGCACAGGGGCACCCTAAAAACATTTTATTGAATGTACATCACCCAAAAGCAGGGCTTGGCCTTCAACTCTCACCCCTCCCATTAGCTTTCAATAGAACATGTGAAAGGGATATTTGTCGGCCTCTGATGTGTAACCACACCAAATAACGTTCATGTGCTATTCAAGAAATAATGTATCTTACAGCTGGATGGATCCTACTTTCCACAGCAGAGTTGTTGTTGTTGTTGTTGCTTTTTGCATTCAGCTTGGTGTGTCTGCCAAATGCTTACAAGCACCCAGATGCCCTTTTGTTTTCAAATTAAGCCTTGCAGCATATTTATAAACATATGCTCAATATATTTCTGAATAAGCATACTCATAAAAGGATGATGAACCAAAATGATCAGGAATTTGTAACGCCTTCTGTACAGGGGGTGGGAAGTCTGGACAAATTAAGGCTGCTCAGCCTAAAAAAAGAAAGGAAAGGACATATGAGATGAAAAGCAATAAGAGTAACAATAGCAACAGTAGTGGTAGAAGCAGCAGCAGCAGCCTGAAATGCCATATTCAGCCATAGTTCAATGGTAGAGCATTGGTTTTGTATATGGATTGTTCCAGGTTCAAGGCCCAGCATCTCTAGATAGGATTGGGAGAGACCTTGTCTGAAATCCCATAGAATTGCTGCCAGTCAAGTGTAGACAATATTGAGCTTGGTGGGTCAATGATTGGATTCATTACAAGGTTTTTTCCTATTTTCTTGTCCTTCCTAGCCTCTTTCTTTCTTTCTTTCTTTCTTTCTTAATTCCCAAAAATCATTATGATGATAATTGAGGTTGTTTATGACCTGCCAGCCTCCCCCAACAATGAGTTTCCTCAGCCAAAATAGAATTCTTATGATTTTCTCTGCTGGGGGGTGGGGAGACATGGTACAAATTGTGTTTTCATGATATTGTGTCTTTTCAATGGTATGTGATGTGCCCAGAGAACAATGTTATTGGGAAACCATACACACACATGGATTCAACTAATGAGCCGTGTCAGAGGAAGCACTGCTGGAAGACTGTCTCCTCCTCCTGCCTTGCCGTATCCCTGTGATGAGCTGAAACACTGACAGAATGATCACCCTAGCATGAATTCACCCATAGCTAAATAAATATGTAAACTTACAGTGCCGAACGGCCGAGCTCCTATGGCAGAATTAATCCCATTTATAAGATCAAGAACAGAAAGCTGTTGCAGGAGGAATCGGCACATGCACCATTTGTAAAATAAATTGTAGCCATTTGCCTTGCACAATCAAAAGGCAGGTGGAGTGGAAGACAGGAGAAAGCCCAAACCATGGAAGAATTATGACATTGAATACGGGGAATCTGCGCATCCTAAATGAACAAAAGGCATAGGCTCAGAACCAAGTACTGCTATTGGTGGGGTGGAGGAGATTGAAGCATCTCTCTCAATAGACTGTGATAAAACATAAGTAATCAGGTAAAGTAGCATACGGGAACGTTTTGCAGCCCAAAGCAAGTGTGTTAAAGTTGGAGCTTATTCACTCAATGTATATACCCAGGATATGAGTGTGGCTTTCCAAGCCTCTCCATCTGGTCCTCATGGTGCTCCCCATGCTGCAACCCCAATTTGCCCTACTTCATGTCCTCCTAAGATGTTTTCACTTGGATGAAATGTGTCCTCTTGTAATGCTTTTGCTTGCTTGGATGGAGAGGCTGTTTAGAAATTAACCTAAGGTAGAAATAGTACAACATTTGTCACTCCACCCATTTTCCTTTCTGGCCACATCCATGACTGCCATGTGGTACCCAGAAAGTTGCCCAGGAGGGAATGTGGGCATCAGAGCTACAATTCCCAGATTGGTTTAACAGGCAAGAACTCCATAACAACTCTCAGCACCCTTAACAAACTACAGTTCCCAGGATGCTTTGTAGGAAGTCATGTCAGTTTAAAGTGGTATGGTGCTGCTTTAAATATATAGTGAAGTTGGTGCCTATGATTGTCTGACATACAGTGGACTAGAAACAACAGCTTTGGGTACCTCTGAGGAAGAGAGTCTAATGGAATTCAGTGTTTGCAGATTCTGACATGAATTGACCTGATCTGCACCTGCTAGACTGATGTCCTCAGCTCTGAAAACATTTAAAAATGTAGATCAAATATGTTTACAAATTTTAGTTTGAAAGGAAATTTGATATGAATTGAAATACAATGCAATTTCTGGTGAAAATGCCTAAATTTTTGCTTTAGAGATTAATGTACACACACACACACACACACACACACACACACACATACACACGGGATAGAAAAGACTGATGAGTACACAAAAGCAAAAAAAAATAGATTGGCTCATCCTTCCCTTACAGAGAGAGCTCTCTATATCCCTATATCCCTCTCCCGCCCATCTCTCTCTCTCTCTCTCTCTCTCTCTCTCTCTCTCTCTCTCTCTCTCTCTCTCACACACACACACACACACACACACACACACAACGTATCTGAAACCAATTCCCTGTCTAGTTTTCAATTTCCAGTAATGGGAAATGCAGACGATAAGAGGTTGAACTTGTCACAACATAAACCTCACTCCAGACTCCACGGCACAAAGCAATCTTTATGACCCTGTTGCTTTATTTACAATTGCACCACTGTAGGAGGCACAGCTACCTAAGCAGATTGTCAATGAATCAAATAAAGGCTCTAATGGAGGGCAGGCATCAAGAAGGGACCATAATCAGCATCCACTGTAGCCTTCTTCAGGCATTCTCAAAATGTGTGGAGTAAGCATGCAGTGGAGCTGGGCAGTGGGGACAAGCTCACTAGCATCATTGTTCTTGCCCTCCATGAATTGGAGGCAACTATCTGAAGTGGGAAGCCTCATGCACTCATGGGAGCTTGCCACACATTTTAAAGCCCTGGAAAATCAGGGTCCTAAAACATATGGGAAGCCTCTATGAGCACCTGAGTCTCCTCACTTCACCTCTGTCTTGCAGAAGGGTGGAGCCAGTGTAGTCATCCCTGCTGCCTACCTTGTATGTACGGCATGGGCCCAGTGTACCTGAAGGAGTGTCTCCACCCCCATCATTCTGCCTGGACGCTGAGGTCCAGCGCCGAGGGCCTTCTGGCGGTTCCCTCATTGCGAGAAGCAAAGCTACAGGGAACCAGGCAGAGGGCCTTCTCGGTAGTGGCGCCCACCCTGTGGAACGCCCTCCCATCAGATGTCAAAGAGATAAACAACTACCTGACATTCAGAAGACATCTTAGGGAAGTTTTTAATGTATGACATATTAGTGTATTTTTGGTCTTTGTGGAAGCCGCCCAGAGTGGCTGGGGAAACCCAGCCAGATGGGCGGGGTACAAATAATAAATTATTATTATTATTGTTATTGTTATTGTTATTGTTATTATTATTATTATTATTATTATTATTATTATTATTATATGTTTACATAAGGGGTGTCTGGCTAGCCATTTTTGTCCTGAAGACTGCATAGAGAGTTGACCACCTCTCACATGTCCCGTGTGTGTGCACCCAGTCACACAATGCATGCACACACACAATTATTGTCCATATTTAAAATCCTGCTCCCACCAAAATAATCTATTTTCCATTTAAGCCCACCCCCAATTCTCCCCCATTATTTATCCCATCTCTCCATTTATTTCATCTTACTGCTTGTTTCCCCCTTTTTCCAGTAGCCTCACCCCAATATTTCTGCATCTTTATTTTTATTTAATTTTAGCCCATTTTATTTTCTGTCACTTTGTTTTATTTTGCTTCCCCTTCCCCCACCCCCTGAAGAATTACTTCAGAGAAGGTGCTCTGTCTCACCTATCTTTCTCAATAGGCAATGTTTGCTGCAGTTAAGCTCATTAACATCCTACTGACTGCTTCATTGTTATTCAATCACCCTCCTGCTGTAAAGCCTTTGGCTGCAATCAACTCTGATCGCTGCTCTTCCGCTCCTTGGCTACAGAAGACCTCTTGTTCAGCTTCCTACTAGCGCTATATTTAGCATACCTGGAAGCATCAACAGAGAAATATGTGTTGGTGAGCTCTGTGAAGTCCTGGTGTGCAGGGGACACCCCCTCCCCAATAATTATCTGAAGGGATCCTGAGGGGCACCCTAAAAATCTTGTATGCACATATATGGCCCACAGACCATGAACTGGCTGCCCACTCTGTGCATATCTAGAAGATGAATGAAGAGGGCTTGTGTGAAAGCAATAATCTGACTAGTTTCAAAAACCCAATTCATCAACCAGTATAATCTTTTTTTTGTTTTCATTACTGGAAATGAATGCGGGTGGCGCTGTGGGTAAAACCTCAGCGCCTAGGACTTGCCGATCGCATGGTCGGCGGTTCGAATCCCCGCGGCGGGGTGCGCTCCCGCCGTTCAGTCCCAGCGCCTGCCAACCTAGCAGTTCGAAAGCACGCCCGGGTGCAAGTAGATAAATAGGGACCGCTTACTAGCGGGAAGGTAAACAGTGTTTCCGTGTGCTGCGCTGGCTTGCCAGATGCAGCTTGTCACGCTGGCCACGTGACCCGGAAGTGTCTGCGGACAGCACTGGCTCCCGGCCTCTAGAGTGAGATGAGCGCACAACCCTAGAGTCTGGCAAGACTGGCCCGTACGGGCAGGGGTACCTTTACCTTTTTACTGGAAATGAAGGCTGCAGTCCCACACACAGCCAGATTGCTTTACAGTACTATGTGTTTCTATTCAGAAGTATGTACCATTGAATTTAATGGGGTTGCCGCCAGGTAAACATGGGTAGGATTGCAGCCTTAACATCATTGGAGCTAAATATTTGTTGCACCATTCAAGAGCGTCATTCATTCATTCACCCATTCATCCATTCATCCATCCCAAAAAGGAGCTCTCCAAATCACATGAAACTGGTGCTGGAATATATTGCAGAGCATTAGGAGGTAACATGCCCATCTTCTAACTGTGGGAACTTAAAAGCTGCATGATATTATCTCATGATCTTATTTTTCAAAGTTATTGCCAGCGATTAAGACTGGTTTGATCTCCATATGGGATGGCTGCATATTCCTTCATTGAAGAGGGGTTGGACTAGATCCATCACAACTCTACCATTCTATGACTCTAAGTCTGTGGAAGAACACCCTTGGGAAGAATTCTGCCCCTGCATGATTTTACTATTTAATAAAAGCCAGATGCAGCAGCTCGCTGAATGGGGCACATCCACTATGCAAATTTCACTGCTGATGCTTTCTGGGTGGGGGGGGGGTGAAAGGGAAAGGGAAAACATCAGGGAGGTTAGTGAGGCTGTTTTCACCCTGTTGATCTCCATGTCACCTCACCCCTTCTGTTCTTTCTCTTGGAAAGCAATAGTGACCAACTTGCTGGGAAGCTAGTGTGGTGGATCTGCCCAGCTGGGTGAGTCACTACTGATAAAACCCCCTGGAGCCATTTGCCTGAGCTCATGATTGTTAAAGATGGGTTGGGGTGGGGAAGGGCAAATGGAAAGGGCAACGAGGAACAAAGAACACAAACAGCAAGCACACTTTTCCCATCAAGAACTTTGGGTAGGTTGCTGTGTGTACAAGAAAGTTTTAGCTGAGGATTTTTAGGGGGTTTTTTTGTTTTTTTTTTTAAAAAGATAAATCTGTCCCTGTAGCCTGGGAGAATTCTGTAGCCTATATGAAGAAATACATTGTTACAATTATTGCTGGCATCATTATTATTTTTCAGATTGGCTCTGGCTGTTAATCTCTATCCTTCCTCTCATCATGCTTGAGAGCATGTTATTGTCTCAGATACAACTGTACTTATAAAGGATTTTATGAATTAAAGAAATGGCCGCTTCCAGGCAAGTTAAATTTTCAAAATGCTATAGCAGATGCCTTTGTTTGCTGTAGGAGAGTACAAATCTTTTATGGCAATGTCCCGACCCATTCAGCAACTGGCCTGTGAGCCAAAATGAGAGGGGGGAAATGAGGGGGTGGGAATAATATGTAGCTGCAAATCAAATATTCTCCTAAATTCCCAACAGATTTAGAAAAATCTGCTAAGATAGCAACAGCAACAGAGTATGTACCGATTTGTAATTTCAGATAAAAAATGATATCTGTAATGTGGGAGAGCTTTGACTGTCCAGTCAAACTGACTAAATTATGTCTGCATCTCCAAATAAGAGGCTGGAGATTAGTGTGCCTCCTGTTTGTTTAAACAAACAAACAAACAAACAAATAAGGTGCCCACATTGAGCAGAAGCATAGCCAGTTTCAACTTTAGGAAGTCTTGGCAAAAAACTACCTGGGTGGCATTGAAGAGCTTACCATAGATTCCTTTAGAAGCTCCTGGCCTTTTCACACTTCCAAAATTCCCAGGAATTAAAAATCGTTTCTGCTCAGAGGATATATTTATTGTTCGTTTAATATGACCTAGGCTATGGCAAAAATCTGCCTGAGGATACTGTGTAAAGCCTCCAGGCCTGGGCAGGATGTATGTGGAAATTGGATCACAACTTAGAGGCAGGGATTGGGGAGAAAACCAATTCATTTAAAGTCAAATCTGTCAAATTTGCACATTCTGAAACATATTGAGAACTGAAAGATTTCCACCCATCAGAATTCACACCTATGGTTCTCTCAGGAAGCAGTGTTTGCAAAAACACATAAGGGGGAAAATGTACATAAAGATGAATACTTGTGAAAATAACATACAAAATGCATTGCATTGGGAAGAATTGCTTGCAAAAAATGTGTACATGAGTCACATGTAACATACACAATGTGCTTGTTAGGAAAAACATGCAATAAATGCTGGTGTGTTTTCATCAGGATTTTAAAAAATGAATTGTTGCAGAAATGTAGAAAAATGAATTTAAGATAAGAAATATTGAGGAACTGGGAGAATCAAAACTAAAAGATCGCCAGTATTCTGCTAGAATGGGAAACAAAAGATGAGGAGGTAAAATTGGTCATGATTAAATGGGCACAAGATATACGTCATAATATACAATTTGAAGATTGGGGAAAATTGTGGAAAACAGACCTAAAATTTACAGATTGCTTTCTTCTGAAAGAAAACTACATGAAAATGGTGTGTAGATGGTATACAACACCAGTGCAGATTGCAGAAATGTATAAAACTGGGTCAAATACATGTTGGAAGTGTAAGGAGAAAGAAGGGACATTTTACCATACGTTGTGGGAATGTAGAGGAGTTAAAAAATTCTGGAAAATGATATATAATGAGCTGAAGAAAATGTTTAAAATAACATTTGTAAAAAAAAAACACAGAAGCATTTCTGTTAGGGATTGTAGGAAAAGACCTGCCAAGGAAAAAATAGAACCTGTTTATGTATGCAACAATGGCGGCAAGAGTCTTAATAGCACAAGGATGGAAAAATGAAGAAATCCCGACAAAGGAACAGTGGCAAGAGAAATTGATGGACTATGCAGAACTGGCAAAAGTGACATATAAATTGCGAGATAGAACAACTGGGACTTCAAAGAAGAATGGGATTTTTTTACAAATTACTTTAAAAAACAACAAAACAAATTGGACTCCTTGGCAGGTTTTGAATAAACATACACAAATTTATTGATTGTTAACATAATAGACAGATGATTTAAGGATCTTGACAATTTGATAATATGCAGAGAATAATATGTGTTGAAAAATCAGAGAGAGGAACTGAGGGAAGTCTCAGGGGGGAGCGAGGGAGGGTTCATTTTTGGGGAGGGGGGAAATGGGGTGGGGATGGAAAGAAGATGATATATTTTGATAATTTGTTATGTTGAAATTCTCAATAAAAACTATTTTTAAAAAAACAAAACACTAAAAGATCGTTCTATCCCTTTATCAGTGGTGGAAAATCTGCTTTGAATGCAGATGGTCCCAAGTTGAGTCCCCAGCATCTCAGGGTAGGCCTGTTTGAAAGGCTCCATAGTTGCTGCTGTAGTGAAAAAACTACAGTGCGGCTGAATTTTGCAATGCAGTTCTCCGGGCAAGAAATGTGTAAAAGGAAAGAAAAAAGCATATGCTAATGTGTCAATAAAATACATATATCAAAGAAAACAAAAGAGGCATACATTGGAGAAAACTGCACAAAAAAAGTGCCGGTCGATTTATATGAAGATGTTAGAAAGAAAAAACAAGTTGCAAACTGAGGTGGAAATGTGGAGAAATGAATCTGAGATTGAAAAAATGAGAAATGAAAAGAAACCAAGATGAAATAATTTGCCCATCTCTTTAAGAGACAGTTCAATGGTCATCTAGTTCAGGATTTACAGTGAGTAGCAGCCACAATCCAGGTTTTTGGACGGGGGTCTTTCCCTGCCCTACCTAGGGGTGCCAAGATTGAACCAGGGGACATTTGCATACAAAGCAAATGCCCTACCACTGAGCTAAAATTCACGATTCTACTCCAGATATGTAGCAGACATACCAGTGGACCACAAGCAAAACTGAAGCTCTGTAAGTCCAACCAAACTGCCAAGCAATTTCCTTGGATGCTCTTCCAGGCTGGGTAATTAAGGAAATATTCTATATACCAGAAGCACAGTAAAAAATAAAATAAACGAATCCCCAGCTAATTGCTAATATAAGTTTACAAGGTTCCCCTTGTAATGTTTTCTTCTTCCTATGCAAATTTCACTAGCTTTAGCTACATAATTAAATTAATTGTTTATGTTTTAAATAAAGTCTAAAATTACAGGCAGTAACTATAAAATAGAGCGATAATTAATGATAATATCTCATTGCTGCACAAAAAATGGGGCTGAGACAAAACCGCAAAGGGAATTTTTATTCACAACAGATACTTTATGGGGCTCAATTTCTTAGCTAAGCATCTGATGCTATTTTTATTTCCTTGCAAAACTTTTCACCAGTGCAGATTATTATTTATTATTATTATTATTATTATTATTATTATTATTATTGAAAACTACACCTTTCTGCCATACAACTGGCCTCCATGACAGCTGAGAATATGTGAAAATTAATGAACAATAAAAATAATATTTTTTTGAGGTATTGATGACTTATGAAGCTTCCAGAGGAACAATTATGATGGGAAATGTTCACTTCTTAGCATAGGCAATTTTGTGCCCTTCAGTTGCTGTGGACTCCAATGACCATCAATTCCTGGGGGTGGGACATTTCTGCAGTTGTACAGTTGTGTATATCAGATGTTGCCTATTTAGGGAGTGCTCGTATTCCGCCCCTGCTCCAGGCCAAAGTGTCTTAAAAGAGTGACAGGGACACCACCAATTCTTAATACTTTCCACAAACAGTGGCTGAAATAAAAGGGGGGGCAGTTGAGTGGCAGGAAGATTGACGTGCTAGGCTGGATCCAGTAGATCCCGGGATGGCACAACCCAGCTGCACCTGCAGATGCCTAGCCAAGGGCTGACTGGACCATTTCAGTTTTAAAGGTAAATAATTGTAATTGTAAGAAGGGAGAATAAGAGCCTTGAAGTTGCCCTAGGTCACCTGGTCACAGTCCCCACTATGGTGAGATGTACTGTATTCATATTTAAATTGTAGCAATTATTTTCAAATTTGCACCTACACATATAAACGAGCAGGTGCAACTTTTATGAAATCTGTGTGCAATTTTCTCTTTTTTCACGATGCATTTTTTTGTTTGAGAGCGTAAGGACCCACACGAGCATGGCCATCAAATATGATATATTACAATGGGACCAAAGGCACACAATCACATTCTAGCACAAGAATGTGCAACAGAAAGGCAGGTTACTTCAATTCAGCTTTACAATCCCTCTAATGTTAAAATAGTGATTTACATTTTCACCAAGGTGCTGTAAACTAAAGTATGGAGAAACATTTCTAGGCAAAAGTCAGAAAACTTCTTGCTCAATTTGGCAAACAGTGACAAAGTCAACTGGAAGCATGAACCTGAGCTCTCTGTGCTGTAAAACTTGGAATAGCTTTCAAATCTTCAGAGAGTCTCTCTCTCCCCCCCCCCTCACTTTCTGTTTTACCATGGAAGAAAGCTTTAAATCACAGAGAGTACAGTAAAATTGCTTCCCCCTCTTTTTTTAAACAACAACAACAAGTTTTCTTACAGCATAGAGCTGAGGGCAGATGATCAACTCCATGCAGCTAATGTGAGATGACCAGGGACATCCACTAGTCTATAAAACCTCTTAATAAGATTAAACAAAAACTATAGATGAGATGAACCATCACACATGTCTGAATGGTGCACCCAACCCTATGGCCATGCTGGTTTGATTCAATAACAACAATCCCGTTTCAAATGGAATGTTGCAGGCAGGTCCTGTTCTTGTTCAACTTATTCCTTTGTGGTGCCTATTTTAACGTTGACCATGCAGGATGGGGCATTGGGCAGGAAAGGGAGCCATGGTGTTGGGCCATATTCTCCTGGGAAGTTGCAGCTACCAGTCAGGTAGGCCTTTTTCTGCAGTTTGCTCACCCTGCCCGCTTCTCCTTCTTCCTTTATGCCCCACCTACTGACAGCCACTCTCACTCTGGGCCATAGAGCATAGAATCATAGAGCAGGAAGGGACCATGAGGGACCATGAGCTGGGCATAAAATTGCATGAATGTGGAGTAATTTTATTGTGAGAACCCAGTGTACATGCAAGCTAATTCACCCATATTCAAGATAGGCAACACTACAAGCATTTCCAAGCAGCCCAAAGGGTTCAGGACACGGACTGGAAGAAATTTAAGGACTATTTACAAAAATATTGTAAATTGTATGAATGTTAAGAAAGATGTAAGATTATCAACAATATGGCACCAATAAGTTAGTTAAAAGGAATATGAAGATAAATGAAAATATAAGAAAAGATAAATTTTGGATAAATATTATGTTAAAATTAAGCTTTTAAGGTCTGGGTTAAATTATCTAAAATTAGGGATACAATATCAGAAAATTATAATATAAGAATTGAAACAAGGTGATAAATTGCTGGGTAAAGTTCGAAAATTTGGAACGCAGGAACGAGAGATGCGAGGAAGTCCAAAGAAGTGAAGAAAATGTGGATATTGGAAAAATTATATGTTATTTTGTTTGTTTTTTCTATTGTACTAAGAAAATCTTTAATAAATATTTTAAAAAAACAAAAAAACAAAGGGTTCAGGACAGGAAAAGGGCAACTTTTCTGCCCTTTTTCTGCCCTCTGTGGTGCTGCAGCAGGCTTGGTTCTGGAATTGTGGGCCCCTGGGAGCCCCTGGGCACTTACACGGGGCCCAACCTGGCTGCCCACTGGCCAGAACTGCCAACTAAAATAAAATAGGTGGGGGCAAGACAAAATGCACAGACATCATTTGAATGGCAATGCCTATGAACTTTGGGGGGCCCCAGCCCCATCAAATATTTTTATTAGGGGAGCCGAAGTGACATTGACCCCTAGGAGTTGGCAAATATGCCACTGGCACTGGCACTGATCCCAGGACTTATATCAGACTGGGGAGGACAGAGGACATTCTAGAAGTGAGAACTGAGAATCAGGTTGCTGCAGTGTGCATGGACAAAACCTAAACATCCAATACAGTTGTGCCTCTAGTTACGAACTTAATTCGTTCCGGAAATCCGTTCTTAACCTAGAGGCATGCTTTCACTAATGGATCCTCTTGCTGCCGCTGCACTGCCGGCACACGATTTCCATTCTCATCCTGGGGCAAAGTTCTCAACTTGAGGTAACTCTTCCAGGTTAGTGGAGTTTGTAACCTGAAGCATTTGTAAACTGAGGCGTTTGTAACTCGAGGTACCACTGTACTCAGTTTGCTCATTCAGTTCTAGTTACATGCTAGCTATTACTAGAAGTCCCAGACCTTCAGTCTACTATACTTCTTATAAATACCATAATCATCCCCATTGAACTTGGACTACTTCTAACGATATATACAGTGGTACCTCGGGTTAAGTACTTTATTCATTCTGGAGGTCCGTTCTTAATCTAAAACTGTTCTAAACCTGAAGCACCGCTCTAGCTAATGGGGCCTCCCACTGCCGCCACGCCGCCGGAGCACGATTTCTGTTCTCATCCTGAAGCAAAGTTCTTAACCTCAGGTAATATTTCTGGGTTACCGGAGTCTGTAACCTGAAGCATATGTAACCTGAAGCGTATGTAACCCGAGGCACCACTGTATAAGGTTGCACAGTAAGGCTGCTTAAAAACATTTACAGTGATACCTTGGTTCTCGAACGTAATCCATTCCGAAAGTCCATTTGACTTCTGAAATGTTCAAAAACCAAGACGCGGCTTCCAATTTGCACAGGCGCCCCAGAAACAATATCCGACATCTGCATCGGGTATTCAGCTTCCTCAAAATGTTCAGAAACTGGAACACTTACTTCCAGGTTTTTGGTATTTGGGTCCCAAAATGTTCAAGTACTGAAACACTTGATAACCAAGGTTCCACTGTATTAGGAAGAAAGCCCCATTGAATACAATGAGATTTACTTCAGAGTAAGCATGAAAAATATTGCATAATAATAATTAGAACTACAACATTAACAGATGAAACATTGATTGACTCTTAGGGGACTTCCAGTCTGTTGCTGTTTGTCAGTGTGATTCAGTGGTCTACTGGCAAATTCAGGTTGCACAATGCAAGTGGATTTCGGATCTTGCACAACAAACCTGCTTTTAAGAAAATGCAGTCATTTTATAATAAGGGAAGTGACTGGAAATTGCACTGAGAAGAGTAGAATAAAAATTGCCTGATGCAACATGGTATAACCTCCCTGCAAACAAATCAAGATAAATACTCATACAGAGCTAGAATTCCCAATCTCTGGGGAGAGGGATTGACTGTTAAACTGCACTGAGAATTATAGCTCTGTAAGGGCAACTCTCAGCAGAAAGAGAATCTTAATATCATTCTGCTAGCACATTAATATGTCTTAGGATGGCTTATTATCATCTGTGCCAACACAACAGCAAACATGGCATTATGTCAGTATTGCAGAGGCATGCCAATGTGAACATTCAGGGTGGAAGTGCTGCCTGCCACTTATGAATCTGTGTACTGAAGATCATGGAATCTGCTCTAATGAAACATCTTTGAATAGAACATTCCATGATAGCTAGGGTTGCACCTGGAGCTTCATAACATACCCATCACCTTGGCATCTGACTGTCTGTTCCAGGAAATTATCACTTGTTGTGCTTGCCCAGTCTGTTGCTTAAGAGCTAGTCTGGTATTTCCATTTTTATCATTCTATTGGGATAGTCTTTCAGATTAGACTAGTTCTGTTTGCTGACAGCTGTGAGCAATTTATGGTTGGCTGGAAGTTCATTGGAGAGCAGAACAGAAATTGTTCCACCATTTTCCACCTCAGTTGCCATCTTTTCCCAGAAAGAAGAAGAGGAGGAGGAGGAGGAGGAGGAGGAGGTGGAGGAGGAGTTTGAATTTGATATCCCGCTTTATCACTACCCCAAGGAGTCTCAAAGCAGCTAACATTCTCCTTTCCCTTCCTCCCCCACAAGAAACACTCTGTGACGTGAGACTTCAGAGAGAAGTGTGACTGGCCCAAGGTCACCCAGCAGCTGCATGTGGAGGAGTGGAGACACGAACCCGGTTCCCCAGATGACGAATCTACCGCTCTTAACGACTATACAACACTGGCTCTCCAAAGCACCTGGATAGTGTATTGGATGCCATGATCTAATATAACAACCTCTCAGGATTCAGCCCTGGTCAGAACTTGAACCTGAGGTCCCTTTGGAAGACGAACAAAGAAAACAGAAATTCTTCTCTTTGCCATCAGATCTTCCCACTATCAGTGATCATGAAGAGCCATTGGATCCAGACATCCTTCCTCTAGGACAGGAGGTCATCACAGCAGCAGCCTGGGTCTCTGTCTGATTATCTCTCCCACTCTCATGTCTCCAGGGTGGCAAACCAAGTTAAGTAAGTTTTATTTTGTCTGTTAGGCCTAGAACTTCGTCTATCATCACCTCTATTTGCTTCAGCACCTCAGACCTGCCTCCTGCAAAAGTTAGTTCTGGCACTATATATTCCACCCTGATGGCAGATGTAGAATATTCATTTAGCTTCAATCTCCTTATCCTGTTTTAGCACACCTTTGATGCCCTTGTCATCCAAGAGTCCAACCATCTCCCTAGATGGTGTCCTGCTACTAATATATTTAAAAACTTATTGTTGTTGGTGTTAATGTTTTTAGAGATGTGTTCCTCAAATTCCTTTTTAGCATCCCTTACTGCCTGCTTGCACTTTTTGAGTCAAATTTATTTGTTCTCTTCATTTGGACAAATTTCCATTTTTTAAATGAAGTCTTCTTTCCTCTAATAACTTCTTTAGCTCTGCTCATTAACTACACTGGTGTCCTCTTAGCCCTTGATTACCCTTCCTGCTCTGGTGTATACACTCCTGTTGAGTTTCTAATATTTTGCTTCTAAGCAGCTCTCAACTTGGGACCTACTGCATGCAAAGCTCTATCATTGAGCTCCCCCAAATCTGGTAGACAGCTAATTTCTGATCTGCACATTGATTTGGGAGGTGATGATCTCCTCAGTTCATGTATGTGTTTGCAAATATCAAATTTCTCAAGCATCCTGCCTTTTAATTTGTGTGGGTCCTGCCTTTCCTTTCAAACATGTCTTGATGACTCTTGAGTGCCATCAGACAAATTGGGGGTGTCTAGGTTTTCGCCTACCTCAGGGCAATTTTAAAAACATCATGGCATATAAGGCATTGGGTTGGATTCTTAGTCAAGGTGGATGAGGGAGTGTTGGGAGCCCCATTCCCCAATCCTTTAAGGGTATCCCATTAAAGGGATCCAGGGGCAGTTGCTTTTGTCTGGATGCCCAGACTCGAAACTGATAGGCCATAGCACGTTGGAGGGGTCGCCCCAATTTGATGTATGTCATAGGGTGATCCTTTACCTTGGCTAACCCTGCCAAATAATCAGCCAGCAGTTGGGCTGGTTGATGCATGATACACGCCAGTACCTGCACCAAAATCTGCTGACATCTGTTTTCTCCTGTTTAATTCCAGAATGGTTGTCCTGTGATTATTGCAACTTCCCAAGCCATGGACCTCTGCCCACAACTGCATGACACCTGAACCTGAAATTTTAAAGTGCCTTATCCGGGGGTGGTGTTTGTTTGTTTGTTTGTTTGTTTGTTTGTTTGTTTGTTTGACAGTGTTTTCATTCTAAGAAAGCACACACAACCAATTCTTTTACTTTGTTTTCCAGTCGGTATTTTAAAAGGTTTGCTTTTGTTTGCAGCAATTTCCAATCTTTGCTTGGCAAGCACCAGTGCAAAAGCTCCTTGTCTGAGAAGCACGGTGAATCCTGAAATTAAACCCAACGGTTCAGTGCATCTATAGCAAACTCCGAGTAGGTGTTTTGTTTTTTCTAAAACATTCAAGAGGATGCTGGAGCCTCTGACAATGGTGCTCTCAGCCCTAACATAAATACTCTTTGTAATGGATGCATTATCCACTAAATATCTTGCACACTCTCTTTTAAGAGAAAGAGGCATGACCCAGGAGGCCAGCTCCTAGAGAAGGGGAGGCCTTTGCAGATCCCATGCCCATAGGGGGGCTCTTATGTGGCTTTTGGTCAAGATGTAGATTCCTCATCTCTGAAGTTGGTTAACCCCTTCAGAGGTTAACCCCCTTCACTTTTTCTCCAGGGTGAATTTGATAGCCGAGACCTATGTCTGGCTATCGTCAATCACAACATAATTATCTCCGTCAGCAGACTGCGGACAAAAGGCATTTATTTCTCCATGTTCCCTCCCTCTCTCTGCTACATATGTAATGTGTTGCTTGCTGGCCGTGTAGGCCTATCCTGTTTCACCACCTGAGGCAAAATGGAAGAAGAAGAAGAAGAAGAAGAGTTTGGATTTGATATCCCGCCTTTCACTCCCCTTCAGGAGTCTCAAAGCGGCTAACATTCTCCTTTCCCTTCCTCCCCCACAGCAAACACTCTGTGAGGTGAGTGGGGCTGAGAGACTTCAGAGAAGTGTGACTGGCCCAAGGTCACCCAGCAGCTGCAGGTGGAGGAGTGGAGACACAAACCCGGTTCACCAGATTATGTGACTGCCGCTCTTAACCACTACACCACACTGGCTCTCCCTCCTCTCAAAGCCTCACCTACCAGGACCACATGGTGGCGTCTTCCAGCGAGATGTCGTGAATTCTCACAGAACTCTTGCAAGGTCTTGCTGGAAGCCACTGCTGCTGCTTCTTGTTTCTCTGGTGGAGGTGGGTGTGGGTGGGGTATCTGCCCCATGAGATTCTGCCACCTGAGGCAGCATGATGGATGTTGGAACCTTTCTGCATGCAAAGCAGATGTCCTACCACTACCTTCATCGGACTCCCTCCTTGTTGTCCCTCTACAAGCAGGTGAAGACTGTTCCATTTGTTTTTTTGTTTTTTACGGAAAGGGCTTTTAATAGCGCTGTGCTATTTTTATTCTCAGTATTTTAATAGATTTGTTCTTTATATTGTTTTAATTCTATAAGAGTTTAATTACTTTTTAACGATTATCTCTTATATGTTCTTAGCTTTTTGTATTTTGTCTGTATTGTTTTAATATGTGTAAGTCGCCTTGCATCCTGGTCTGGGGAAAAGGCACGATATAAAAACACTGCTGCTGCTACTAATTATGATAATTGCTATAGAGTAGGTTGGGAGTGGGAACAGGGAACAGGAAAGGGGAGATTTTGAAGTGATTTAGCCTAGGTTACATGTGAACCCAGTTGTGCTATAGAATCTTCAATAAAACTGCTTTCCACACACACCATGCCTTGCATATTGGTTTTTAAAGCTGCAACATAATTCACAACAGGACTCTCTCTCTCTCTCTCTCTCTCTCTCTCTCTCTCTCTCTTTCTCTCTCTCTCTCTCCACCACAGCCATGTCTATGAGAAGGGAAATGTTTCACACCTACTTTGCACTTGTATAAATAGCTACACTGGGGAAACAGGGCCCACAGTTTTACAGTTCCTTGAAAAGATGTCAGCAGCAAAATCACACTTAATTAACATTCAGGCTTAAACTTGTCATTTTTCACTGAATGCCCAAAGCACATATTTCTTTTATAGGCTATGCAACCCAAATAGTAGTAGGAGAAAAGACGCTGTAACTGTTTTCCTCATTCTCTTGGTGGAATAATTGTTCTGAATTGAAGGAGTGTCAGAGCCTACTGTATAATATATCCCCATTGCACATTGTTAACATTCTCAAAGCACTCCTAGTCAAAATTGTGCCTGGTTCTGGAAAGCAAGATTTGGAAACAGATTTAAAGTTACAGCTGGGTGGATTGAACTCATCTCAGAACAGTTGAGGGGGGGGCAGTGGCGGTGGCAATGCAGTGGGGCTCTCATCTAACTTTATGGCATGTTTTAGCCAAATCTGAATCTACAATAAGTCTCTAAACCAGGGTGTGTGCTAATGACATTATAAAGGTAAAGGTACCCCTGCCCGTACGGGCCAGTCGTGTCCGACTCTAGGGTTGTGCGCTCATCTCACTTAAGAGGCAGGGAGCCAGGGCTGTCCGGAGACACTTCCGGGTCATGTGGCCAGCGCGACGAAGCTGCTCTGGCGAGCCAGCATCAGCGCAACACATGGAAACGCCTTTTACCCTCCCGCTATAAAGCGGTACCTATTTATCTACTTGCACTTAGGGGTGCTTTCGAACTGCTAGGTTGGAAGGAAATGACATTATGCACACATGCAAATACCAGGAGATCTCCTCATTGTGGTCTGCATAATCTATAATCACCCAAGAGTCATACAGGGAGATGGGAGAGGCCTCAATGGGTTTGTTCAACAAGTTAGGATGTCCAATGCAAGTTGGGTCTCTCCTCTGGTCCTGCCCACACATGTTCCTCAGAAGGATGTACCTGAAGGAATATTTCAGAACTGAAAATAAATTATCATCCCTGCTGCAGGCATTCAACTGTACCTTCTGTGACACTTACCTTGCATTCTACTTTCCAAGATTTCACAAAATAACAAGAGGGATGCTCCTGTAAACACAAAACGGACAGGGCCTCCACAATTCAGACTACAATCAGAACACAGACAGGGGATCAGTGCATGCAGACATCAAAAGCAAACATGGATCAAACTATGGGCTATAGAATAAGCAAAGCCATAATGACTTGCTGTGTCCTAAATATGCTCCATATTTGTGTGCATCATTTTGGAGATATAGGAGAATGCATTTATTCTTTTTCATAGATAGTGAACACTGTTTTTATATCTTTTGCACGTTAATATTTTTATTAAAGTTTTTAAAGTTTTTATTATAGCTAAGCCCCCCAAGCCCAGCTAGCTCCAGCACCCATCCTTGACCCCATAACCTCCTTACTCCCCCACCCCTCAAACTCCAGCCCCCCCAGGCCTGCCTACTCTATAGCAGCTACACCCTTTCCCACCATCCCACTACCCCACCACTCCAATACCATCAAGGCCTGCTCCTGCCAAGGGTCTCCTCCAGACACCCCCTTCAAGCCTGACCTGGCTCACTTTCTCCTTCTTGTTTTTATTTGGCATGGCCTGCTGGGTATCTGCCAAGCCAGAGAGTCACAGTGTCCCATGGACAGTGGTGACAGTGGTGCTGGTGTTCCCATTGCCTTGCTCCCCCTTGCCTCTCTCCCCCTTCCTCCTCTTCTTCTTCCTGCTACTGCTGCTGCTATTCCACCAGCCAGCCAGCCTAGCTCCTTCCCTCAGACCCAATTCATCTCTTTTCCCCACACCCCACCTTCTCCAACTCTCAGGAGTGGCAGCAAAGAGGTGGTAGTGGTGGAGGAGGTGGAGGTGGAGGTGGAAAAGGAGGAGGAGGAGGAGTTCTCAGACAGTAATTTTCTCTTCAACAAAGATGGGAATTTGGACTCTGCATGACAAAGTGAGAAGTCATGATGGCTTAAGGGCTTTTGTGACACTCCTGGCATTTTCAGGGCAGTTGGCAACTATGCCCTTTCACAACATATCTGTCTTACATTCAAGAAGCAGGATTAAACAGTGGTACCTTGGGTTAAGTACTTAATTAAGCACTATCTCTGGGTTAGCGGAGTCTGTAACCTGAAGCATATGTAACCTGAAGCGTATGTAACCCGAGGTACCACTGTATAGGTCTACAACACATAGAAAAAATACAGGATAAGCATTAGACTACTGACTGCAAAACACCTTCTATTCCAAGGACCTCCATCTCAAAGGTTTCCTTCCAAGCAGCTGGCCAGCCAGCACTGCTGCCACTGCAACAACTGCAGACACAGATTCAGACCCATTTTGCACTTTAAGGAAAGGACCGTAATTCTGTGGTAGAGCACCTTACTTGCATTTAGATGCTCCCAGGTTCTCCCTCTGGCATCTCCAGGTAGGGTTCCCTGCCTGAAATCTTTGAGAGCCATCAAAACTCACGTCTATTCAATTCTTGTCCTCTGTTCCTGATATGCCACCATTTTCCTGTTGTATTCTCATATTTATAGTTCATATCAAATAAAGCCGATTTAAAAAGAAAATAAAAAAGAACATGTCCTCTGAGAAATCAAGCTGAAGAAACTCAACTTAATTACCATCTGGCTAGTTCTGTTCTCTGTTGCTTCCCTGGCAGAAGGCCACAACTCCATTTTATCATGAAGATGTTTACAGGGGAAGGAAAGTTGTTTAGAGAGGATGCTCTTTCTCGCTTCCACCAAATGAGAATTCGGTTAACTTTCCCATAGTTTGATTCCTTCACATAAGCTACCAGTCTTAAATAAATATATAAAATGCAACCAAAGCAACACTCTATGAAATATTCTCTGCTGCAGTGGTGGGCAGACTTCAAGCTTGCTGGTTCTTTTCTTCTTCTTTTTACAAGAAACTTGAGGTCCGTTAAACAATGCCAGGTGCAAAATGATGACTGGAGAAGCATACATTTTGAATTAAGTAATAGGGTGTCGAGGGACACAGGTGGCGCTGTGGGTTAAACCACAGAGCCTAGGACTTGCCAATCAGAAGGTCGGCGGTTCAAATCCCCATGATGGGGTGAGCTCCCATTGCTCGGTCCAAGCTCCTGCCAACCTAGCAGTTCGAAAGCACGTCAAAGTGCAAGTAGATAAATAGGTACCACTCTGGTGGGAAGGTAAACGGCATTTCTGTGGGCTGCTCTGGTTCGCCAGAAGTGGCTCAGTCATGCTGGCCACATGACCTGGAAGCTGTAAGCCGGCTCCCTTGGCCGGTAAAGTGAGATGAGCGCCGCCACCCCAGAGTCGGTCACAACTGGACCTAATGGTCAGAGGTCCCTTTACCCTTTACCTTTAATAGGGTGCCACTTTCTCAAGACAGGAATCATTGGCGGAGCTACCTGCCCCGGCTCTTGGAGTAGTGCAGGCTAGCCAGCCCACGGGGGTGGGGCTAATCATCCGCATGGCAAGCATGGTAGGGCGCCACTTGCCGTCTGTGTGGCAAGCGTCCCTAGCTGCCTGCCACCCGCATTGCAAGTGTGGAGGTGCGTTGCTTGCCGCCCACCCAACGAATGTCCCTAGCTGCCTGCTGCCTGAGTGGCAAGCTTTGAGGGGGCACCTCTAGCAGCCCACAGCAGCATCCCTAGCAGCCCACCACCTGCACAGCAAGCATCCAGGGTTGCCGTGCGCGCAGTGAGCATGGGGTGGGGGTGGGGCGGCGATGTCACCTGCCCTCACGGCTGACACCCGGTGTGCATCACACACCCCGCACCTGCCTTCAGAAGCAAACTGAGTTTGCAATGCTTCCACACAAAAATCCACTCCTAGTTATTGTTACTCTTGGCTTTTTTTAATCCTCATTGCACCAACCTAATTTAGAATCAAACAACACTTGGTTGCATTGTTGTTTTCAACTGGGAGTCAGAAATCATTGTTGATCTATTGCAAATCAGTCAGCTTCATTCTCCTGTCTTCCCTACTTTGAAGGCAAACTGAAGTGGGATAATTCATTCACAATGAAAGTATATAGTGGGAGAATTCAATGTAGTCAACCTTTAATGTGGTTCCTAAGTGTTTCTTTGCGTGCTAAAAGTTATGTTTTCATAACACACCTTGTGCAAACTGATTGGTTTCAAATTTAATGTTTTGCTTCTCCTGCCTTCATACTGTCATTTTGAATGAATACACCTATGGAGTGGGATAATTCAGGATGGCAGATGCAAGATATACAAAGGAAAGCATTTATATGCATGGTATATTATTAACATATAAAATTCATTGTTACAGGTAAGGATGAAGGATTAACTTGATTCAGTTCTCATTTAAAAGAGAACCTATGTACCGGTAATTCATACTTCCCAAAACAATACATGAACCAAAACACGGCCATCCTTTTTAATCTGAACCTCTCCTAATTTTGCAATGCAGTTCTCCAGCCAAGAAATGTGTACAAAAATGCATATACTAGAGTAAAATGTCCATACAAATGCATAGTGGAAAATAAGACCTTACATTAGGGGAAATTGCATAAAATATGTATATTAGGAGAAATATGCATTAAAATGCTGATACTCAGTCATTGATTTCCTTGGTTCCGTTTTGTGTAGACGTTTTGGACAGAACCCTGGAAAAGTCCACATAATCAAGGGCTTCTGGAGGAGGTGCTTGTACAGTATTTAGTAATTTTTTAACAGTGCACTGTTATCCACATCCTGCAATATGGACTTACTTATGAGTACAGTTGAATTAAATTTAGGTGTTCTCTCAAGTAAGTTCACATTTAAAACATGCACATTTTGTACACACTTTTTGCACAGACACAAAAGGATTTCCCCAGGAAAACCCGCTCATTAATGCTGAATCAGAACAAACAACAATTTAGGTTTTCTGTAGATTGCCATTTGCTCCAATTCAGCAGTAAAGAGCAGCTTTTTTGTGGGGAAAGCACTGGGACGAAAAAGAAAAGAGGGGCAGGAACTTAGTCACTGAGCTTTAAAGCATGGATTTGTGCCTAGGAATGTGGCACAAAAGGAAGTCCAGATGAGCCTTAAATGTCCCACCAGCACAAGGGTTTATGTCTGTTCAGTGTGGGTCAGAACCCAGAACCCAGATTGAAGCACAGAGATCACAGAGTTACTCAGAAACTGATCAGAATTTTGACAGTGGCGAAGGAAGGAGTGGGGCGGGTGTCAGGGGGTAGGGCAAACCACCCACCGGTGCATGTGTGTGTGCCACTACATACCGCACATGTGTGTGTGCCACTGCATACCATGCATGCATACATGCCATACGTATGGCAGCAGGATCCTTCACTCGCAGCTGCAGTGGCATCGGAATAATCCTTCACTCACAGCTGCAGCAAAGTCGGAGGGATCCTTTGATCACGGCTGCAGCGGTGGCAGAGGGTTATCGTACGACATATGGTGCTCAAGCAGTGCTGTGCATGCACCACCAGGAAGTTTGCCCATGGCACTGCTCAAGCGCTGTACGGATGGCAGAGGAGGGTGCAACTGCAAGCGGATTATCCTCTGCACGCGGCTGCGGCAGCACAATGGCGACGGCTCATGTCGCCGTGCCTGGGGGTGGTGGGGCGAGCCCCCCACGGGGTGCCTTCTTGTCACCCCTCCTCAGAGATGGCACCCGGGGTGGACCACCCACCTCGCCCACCCTTCCTCCACCACTGTGCACAGATAAAGTGATTTTGCAATCTGTGTGGATCCTTAATCTTTGCCCTGTTTATGCCTGCATTCCATTTACACCCTCTTCTTCTGTTGCTTCCTTATGTTACATTTTAGATCGTAAAACCCTTGGGGAAGGGACCTATTCTTTGTAAAGTGTCATGTATACAGTGTTGCATAATTATGGTGCTAACAACAATAGCAACAATACCTCATCCTGGTCTTCCTGTAGAAGAAAATGGAGAAAATATATATCAAAAGTCTCATTTTTCCCTAATTCATTAATCACTGTTACATCTTATTTATTGCACTTGCTCTTATTCAAAGTTCAATAGCACCTCTTTTTGTAGGCATTATAAGCTAACCATTATTTTTATTTAAAAATGTTTTTTTTAAAAAAAGAAATAAAGGAACATGAAGAATACAGTACAGTTATGGAATTATGAGTGATGATCCATCTGAGTGTGAAGACTGAAAAATGTTTTTCTTTCGGAGGACAAAGTAGATTTCAGTTTCAACCCAAAATGTCTAATACATTGAATTCAGAATTCTCTGTACTAACTCTAGCTGATTTACTGCAAGGGAAGAAAATCTTCCAAGCAATTTGTTTTATGATATCACCTGCAAAATTTCTCCTAGTGATGAAGAATCAATAACTTCTCAAACAGACGTCATGAGCTCTGCTTGCTAAAGGATGGAACAAACACTTTTCATCTATCTTCCTACACACTTGTCTTCAAAAATGCTTACTGTGGAGTGGTCCCCTTTCAATCAGTTGACGTGAGACTTCTCTGACTAAGTGGTCTCAGACGCAGCCAATACTTGAATATAATAAGAGCCCTGAATATCCATGCAGTTGAGAGCATTCACCTTTACACAATCTCATGCCTTTCATAACCAGCACCCAGTGTTGTTTGAAAAGGGGATAGTTTATTCTCATGTGGGAGTAGCATCTTGCCACTGTGTTGTACTCAGCTTGGAGAGAGAGGGGGAGGGTTAGAAAGCTCACACGGGGGGTTACAGAGACTTGCTGCTTTTCCCACCTTAGTGTGGCCCCCAGAGTGCCCACTCAGAGTATTCCCCCTCTCCAGCTGTCGCTAATAATGAAGTCCCTGCTCCTGCGTCTCCAGTCAGCCAACTCCTTGATCATGCTGCCAAGTGATCCCCAGTGAACTGTCAACAAGCCCAGCATTAGATCAGTGGAAAGGGGAGGAGGAGGAGGAGGAGGAGGAAACAAAAATGGCCTTGAAAAGTGTGTTCGTGGCAAAGTGAGAAGGAAGGGACAGGACCCAACTCCACTAGTCACCTTACAGTGCAAGAGCCACTCTGCTCCTGCTAACAGATCCTCACTGCCAGTGTGGTGTAGTGGTTAAGAGTGGTAGACTCGTAATCTGGTGAACCGGGTTCATGTCTCCGCTTCTCCGCATGCAGCTGCTGGGTGACCTTGGGCCAGTCACACTTCTCTGAAGTCTCTCAGCCTCACTCACCTCACAGAGTGTTTGTTGTGGGGGAGGAAGGGAAAGGAGAATGTTAGCCGCTTTGAGACTCCTTCGGGTAGTGATAAAGCGGGATATCAAATCCAAACAACAACTCTTCTTCTTCTTCTTCTTCTTCTTCTTCTTCTTCTTCTTCTTCTTCTTCTTCTTCTTCACTGGACCTCTTCCTATGTCCTGGCATGATTGGTTGTTTATGTTTTGCTTTCTGATGCCTGTAGCCTGTCCGATCTCTGATGTCTATATGCACAGTCTCTGATGTCTGTTATCCCTTGTCCCCCAGTGGCTCAACAAAGCCCCATTGGGCTGCAACTGCTGCTGTCGCCAAAGAATGTAAATGGCATTTTCGTTCTATGAGGACTGTATTTTAGAGGAGAATAATTTTGGGTCCTCATTTTTCCAGTCTTCAGTTCAGGTTGCCACATTTTCCACATCAGCTTGAGATTCTTCTTAAATTTAACCTCACAGAAATTAACCAGTATTTAAGTGCATATTTCTTCTGATACAGTGGTACCTTGGTTTACAACCATAATCCGTTCCGGAGGTCCGTTTGTAAACCAAACAGGTTGTAACCCTAGGTGTGCTTTTGCCAATGGGGCCTCCCAAAAACATTTGTTCATAATCAATAAAAAAAGGGTTGTAATCCAAAAAAACGTTGCAAACCAGGACATGCACTTCCGGGTTTGACGGGTTTGTAATCCAAAATGTATGCAAACCAAGGTACCTCTGTATACACATTTTTGTATGCAATGTTGCGTAATACCACATGAGTGTGTGGTGCCTTCATGTGGGGAATTAATAACTAGGTAAATTTGCTTTTCATCTCTTCCCTCCTTCTGATGCAAAATTCAATGTCTGCAACCCCCACTGAATCAGATTGGGTCTCCTCACAAAGCCTTACGTTATTTTGTTGCTCTGTTTCTGATATTTTCTGATATGTCTCTTTTCCTGATATATCCATGGGCTTTGCATGTCAGGCTGTCCTAAATGTTGCCTGTGGGCATTGTAGAGATCTGGTTGTTTTTCTGTTAAAGCACAGCAGTGAATATGTTTTAAAAAGAAAAAAGTTAAAAGTTTTATTTATGTTGGTAAAAAATAATAATCCTGTGTTGTTATGCTTGAACAACAGCAACAACACCTCCAGTGCTCTTCAGAACTTTGAAGGTACCACTCTAGACAGCCTCACACTGTAAGATCTAGCAAAGACTTGTAAAGGCATACTAGGAAGCCTTTGAAAACCTAAGCCTGTAAGGCCTTAGCAAAGGACACAAAAAAACCATCACAAAAGATGGACAATGTACTGTTGTAAAGTGTTTAAGACTCTGCAGGCTTGCTATGAGCACATCATAGCTGCGTCCAGACAGCAACCACGTGAGAGTTCTGAAATACCTCAAAGGCAAAACTGCTGATCTTCTAACAGAAATCTGTAACTTGCCCCTCAGATCAGCCTCCGTACCTGAGGACTGAGAAGTTGCCAGTGCAAACAAGTCAAGGGAGATCCTGGAAATTACAGACTGGTCATCTTGATGCCTGCTCTGAGAAAACTGGTGGAAACTGTCCCTATGTAAACTAGCTCACCTCTAACAATAGGCTTGTTGACCCTCTCAGGGACCTCTTATAGGTTTATGAGACAGAACTTGTCCTTGCTTCAGCAAGACTTTTCTTCTCTAGGTTTGATTATTTTTCCATCATTTCCCCAATGTTTTCAATCAGTTTTCCCAGTGATGAGATTGTGTAGTACCATGCATGTTATGAATCTGTAGGTGAGGATGCGTGGATGGAAGTAGTTCTATCCGTATTTACGCATTGTAAATTGCTCCAAGATCTTCCAGGTAGTAAGCAGTCTATAAATGTATATTTTAAAAAAGCAAACACATCCTATTGAGTAATTCCGGTGGAGATATTTTTTCACACTTTAGAAGGGAAAATTACCCTGCTGCTGAAGGCATTCTAACGAACCCTTCAAGCAGCCTTTGAATCTCATTGTTAATGGTCAGCCCACCCCTGAAAGGTTTTTAGAATTCACCTACCCTTGAAAATGAATCCAAAATTTTTGGGGTGGCTTTTGCTCCCCAACTACCAAAATCTATGAAAAGTTCCTGGGATGAATATTTCAACCAGCCCTAGTTTTAGGTCTTACCTGCTTGCAAATAAGTGGACTGTTTTCATTCAAAACATGCGTTATCAAGTCTACATCAAGCCCATTTGAATAAATTGTCTTACGAGCACCTAATTTTGTATTGAATTGTGGCCTGACATGACAATTCTATGCATACTTACCGAAGAAGCAAGCTCCACTATGTTCAATGAATCTTATTTCCAGGTACTGTAACTGTGCATAGCATTTCAGTCTTCATGTTTCATTGCTATTGACATGGGATAACTTTTTTTGGTGTCCTTGTCAAACAGCAGAACACTCAGGGAATAAAATATAGATGCACATATACACTTTATTTTCTCCTTGGGGGATTTATGTGCCATTATATTCCATTCATTCTTTTTTTCCCAACTCAACATCTCAGTGATGTTGAATCAGTGATGATAACTAAACCCAAGCACATTTTGCTTGGCAAGGTTGTTTTCTGTAGTTCCTTCCTCCCCATCACCAGTTACCTGTATATATATTACAGATACCCAAGTAATGTGTTGGTGTTCTTACAATTATAAACTCCCACTGAAGCAGGGATGGGGATCCTGTGGTCCTTCAAAAGTTATTGGACTCCAGCTCCCATCAGCCCTAGATGGGTCGGGAAGACCACAGGTTCCACACCCCACAGGTTCCACACCCCTAGACATCCTCAGCTAAGTTGCTAAGTCATAGTTTAATGTCAGTAAGGTCTTCAGTAGTTGACAAATCTCCCTTTCATGACCTGCATTAAGAGCTGGACCATAAAGAAGGCTGATTGCCGAAAAATTAATGCTTTTGAATTCTGGTGCTGGAGCAGACTCTCGAGAGTCCCATGGACTGCAAGAAGATAAACCTATCCATTCTGAAGGAATTCAACCCTGAGTGCTCACTGGAAGGACAGATCCTGAAGCTAAGGTTCTAATACTGTGGCCATTTCATGAGAAGAGAAAACTCCCTGGAAAAGACCCTGATGTTGGGAAAGATTGAGGGCACAAGGAGAAGGGGAAGACAGAGGATGAGATGGCTGGACAGTGTTCTTGAAGCTACGAACATGAGTTTGACCAAACTGCAGGAGGCAGTGGAAGACAGGAGTGCCTGCTCTGGTCCATGGGGTCACGAAGAGTTGGACACGACTAAACGACTAAATAACAACAACAGCTAGCAAGTTTATGGAACCTGACATAAAAGTTTTTGTAATTATTTCTTATAGAAGATTCATCAGAAGGATAAGAAAGATGTCATTTTGGGTTTCTTTTAAGACAAATTCATTTTGCTTTTTGCTTTTGCTGTGCATGCAAATGTTCCTCCTTCCACATTAGAGGGTGGCTCCAACTGCCCAGTCTCATCCTCCCTCAGGTAAATCCTTGGTGCAGGGCATGTCATTTTAGGGCATGAAACTTTATTTTTGCTAATTTATTCAGCCAGGTGTATTGAAAATGTCAGGTAATGCTAAATAATAAACAAACAATTAAAATTAATATACAATATAACTGCAAGTACTTGGCAATCATTTTAAATGTTTTGCATGCAATTTTAAACACATTTTACTTAAAAAGCAAAACTAAATTATAGTAATTTAACCAAAATACCTTTTGAATTCCTAAGTCATGTTACAACTTTTTCACACCAATTAATTTTGGAATTTGAAAGCTCAAAAATTCCACACTCCCTACCAAGCTGGTTTCAACCAACAAGTCCTGCTAGCAGAAATCCACACAAAGATGTCCACTAGCACAACAGGTTTTTTTTCCCAGAACCCCAAGAACAGTGCACAGGAGCAGGAGTATAGCACGGGGTGGGGGCTGCTGGGATGACCCCCCTGGCTGCATTTTTTTTTGGGGGGGGGGAAACCGATGCTGCTCCTCCCACCACCCTCCCAATCCAGCCCTGCATCACTGTGTGAGACTGGGACCAGATCCCTGTTCGTCCTTTGCACCTCACGTCACTACTGGCATTGGTGCGCACATACACCCATCCCAGGCACCATGGAGACATGCTCCGCCGCTGCATAGCAGAGATCACTCCATCTGAAGTGCATGCGCTGATGGAATGTTTGCCATAGCATTGCATTGTATTTCCTCCTCCTGAGTCTTGTTCTGCTAACAACTGCTAGCAGTGACAGCATAGATCAAATGGTAGTGTCTCAGGTGGATGGAACCCTGGAGAACAGGATTGAATCCACTTCTAATCCTACTGAAGGGAGAACCATTGAAATTAATGGACTTTACTAAATAGGTCTATTTTGAGTAGAACTTTGTTCAGGGGCCCAGGGTACTTAGTATGCATCTTAAATGCCCTGAAAACTAAAGGCTCCTTAAACTTGATATGCCGTCAGAAGCACAACACTGGAAGCAGGCCACCAGGCTCCAGAAGGTTTTCCCACCCCTGTGCTAGAGGTTTGTAGGCAATAAAATACCACAAGACACATCCAAGTGCTTGTTGAACCATTGTTTTAATTGTTCCCTTTGTGCTGCAGCCACAAATGCTGCTATCTCTTGAATTAAGTGAATCAGTTCACTTAAACAAGGGGTGGGTTGGGGAATAGCATTTGGAAAGTTTACAGCACACAATGTAGCACTTTTCAAGGAAATAGTCAGGAAGTGCAATTAATCTGCAAGCAGGGTCTGTTCGAGAATTATGAGATCATTCAAGTCATTAATTCCTCATTAAATTTGGGAAGCCGACCTTTTAAATCATAACTTGACAATATTTGGAGGGGGGGTATTCCACCAAATCAGCCTGTCAAGAAGGTACCTTTTGAAAAGATGCTTGAATGTGTGCAATCTGATTGCTAATGGATTAATAATTAGATGGTTTGCTTAATAGGATGGTGCTTATTAATAGAATGACTTACAGAACATGATTTTGGAGAGTAAGAGGTAGTTAATGATGTGTTGCTTTTAAGGAATTAATATAACTAAAGGAGACTAATGTACAATCTTCACGATCAATTATCACCTCCACCTTCCCTTTCCCATGTCACTTCCTTACCATTCCTTTTTCATAATATGATATTCAGTGGCAAGAAAAGTTCATTAAATGCAAATAAACTTGGGGGCAATTTAAATGGCAAAAAGCCACGGAATCATAGTGATTCAACAGTACTGGGGCTAGTGTGAAAATTGAAATAAAACATTGCAGAGATGTAGTAGTCTGCAACTGGAAACAGATTGGTGGAAACTTGATTCAACAATGGTATTTGCAGATCTAGATTGTAGCATTAAGGGGGCAAGGATCTAGCAAAACAATTAAAGGGAAATGAAAAGCCCAACAAGAAAGTACCAAATCATGGAATGTAATAATGGAGGGATACAATCTATTTCAGAGAAACAGACCAGACAAGAAAGGAGGAGGAGCGACGTTATATGTCAGGGATGTGTATACCTGTGAAGAGATCCAAGATTTAGAACCTCAAAGCCAAAGTGAGAGCATTTGGGTCAAAAGTAAGGGAGAGAAGAATAACAGTGACCTCATTGTGGGAGTTTACTATAGATCCCCAAGCCAAACGGAGGACATAGATGATGCCTTCCTGGAACAGATGGCCAAGCATGCAAAAGGAAGGGAGATAGTAGTAATGGGGGATTTCAATTACCCGGATATTTGTTGGATGTCAAACTCAGCCAAGAGCATAAGGTCAAACTGATTCCTCACTGGCCTTGCAGACAACTTCATTGTCCAGAAAGTGGGAGAAGCAACAAGAGGAACAACCATTTTAGATCTGGTCCTAACCAATGTTGATGACCTGGTTAGTGGGGTAGAAGTGGAAGGATCATTAGGCGCGAGTAATCATGCTCTTCTAAAGTTTACTAAACAGTGGAAAGGAGCAGCCAAGCATACTAGGACTCAATTTCTTGACTTTAAGAAAGCCGATTTCATAAAACTTAGGGAAGTGCTGGGTGAGATCCCATGGACAGTAATACTAAAAGGAAAGGGAGTTCATGATGGCTGGGAGTTTGTTAAGAGGGAGATAGTAAAAGCACAACTTCAGGCAATACCAATGAGACGGAAACATGGAAGGTGCCTAAAGAAGCCAGGGTGGCTGTCTAAAGAACTTTTAACTGAGTTAAGATTAAAAAAGGATGTGTACAAAAAATGGAAAAGGGGGAAAACCACCGAAGAGGAATTCAAACAAATAGCCAGCATGTGTAGACACAAAGTCAGAAAAGCTAAAGCACAGAATGAACTCAGGTTTGCTAGAGAGGTTAAAAACAACAAAAAGGCTTTTATGGGTATGTTCGTAGCAAAAGGAAGAACAAAGAAACAGTGAGGTCACTCAGAGGAGAAGATGATAAAATGTAAACAGGGGACACAGAAAGGGCTGAACTCCTCAATGCCTTCTTTGCCTCAGTCTTCTCCGATAAAGAAAACAATGCCCGACCTGAAGAATTTGGAGCAAATGATTCAGCAGAGGAAACACAGCCCAGAATAACTAAGGAGATAGTACAAGAATACTTGGCTAGTTTAGATGTATTCTAAGTCCCGGCAGACTGGAGGAGGCAAATGTTGTCCCTATTTTCAAAAAGGGGGAAAGAGAAGACCCAAATAATTACCGCCCAGTCAGTCTGACATCAATACCAGGGAAGATTCTGGAGCAGATCATTAAGCAAACAGTCTGTGAGCACCTAGAAAGGAATGCTATGATCACCAATAGTCAGCATGGATTTCTGAAAAATAAGTCATGCCAAACTAACCTGATCTCGTTTTTTGACAGAATTCCAAGCCTGGTAGATGAAGGGAACGCAGTGGATGTAGCCTACCTTGATTTCAGCAAGGCATTTGACAAGGTACCCCATGATATTCTTGTAAAGAAGCTGGTAAAATGCGGTCTTGACTATGCTGCCACTCAGTGGATTTGTAACTGGCTGACTGACCGAACCCAAAGGGTGCTCATCAATGGTTCCTCTTCATCCTGGAGAAGAGTGACTAGTGGGGTGCCACAGGGTTCTGTCTTGGGCCCGGTCTTATTCAACATCTTTATCAATGACTTGGATGATGGACTCAAGGGCATCCTGATCAAATTTGCAGATGACACCAAACTGGGAGGGGTGGCTAACACCCCAGAGGACAAGATCACACTTCAAAACGACCTTGACAGATTAGAGAACTGGGCCAAAACAAACAAGATGAATTTTAACAGGGAGAAATGTAAAGTATTGCACCTGGGCAAAAAAAATGAGAGGCACAAATACAAGATGGGTGACACCTGGCTTGAGAGCAGTACATGTGAAAAGGATCTAGGAGTCTTGGTTGACCACAAACTTGACATGAGCCAACAGTGTGACGCGGCAGCTAAAAAAGCCAATGCAATTCTGGGCTGCATCAATAGGAGTATAGCATCTAGATCAAGGGAAGTAATAGTGCCACTGTATTCTGCTCTGGTCAGACCTCACCTGGAGTACTGTGTCCAGTTCTGGGCATCACAGTTCAAGAAGGACACTGACAAACTGCAACGTGTCCAGAGGAGGGCAACCAAAATGGCCAAAGGCCTGGAAACGATGCCTTATGAGGAACGGCTAAGGGAGCTGGGCATGTTTAGCCTGGAGAAGAGGAGGTTAAGGGGTGATATGATAGCCATGTTCAAATATATAAAAGGATGTCACATAGAGGAGGGAGAAAGGTTGTTTTCTGCTGCTCCAGAGAAGCGGACACGGAGCAATGGATCCAAACTACAAGAAAGAAGATTCCACCTAAACATTAGGAAGAACTTCCTGACAGTAAGAGCTGTTCGACAGAGCATGTTCTCACTGAAAGAGAGCACGGGTTGCGGATGGGGCTAACAGAACACCCCATAGTGCCAGGCAGAATAGATTCAAGAGCCTTGAATCAGATTGGAGGTTGGAGTTGCTGGGGTAAATAGGATGTTGCCAATTTAGGGGTGGGACCTGAGGTTATTTAAGCAAGGTCCACAGCTCATTACTTTCTCTTTTGCTGTGGACACCGGATCACATGGAGCACTGGGACTGTCTGGAGGACAGTGATTCAATCTTCTCATTGTCTGGTTACATTTATTTATTTCCCCCTTCTTTTAATCCTCTTTAGTCCCTTAAATAATTTAATTCCCCCCTTTTCCTGTTCGATTTCCCACCCCTTACCCTGCCCTGTGGGAAGATTCTCCCTGTATCTGTGGCTTGCCTTTCCCAATAGGGAGAGGGCCCCTGGTAGGGGCTTTCTTTTGCAAAAAGGTTTCCCCCATTTCTCCTGTTGTAAATTGTGGGGCTAGTCAGGGCTGTTCCCAGCTTAGCTGGAATCATTTTCGTTTATAGCACCCCCGAAGATTGGCTTTATTTGAGTGTGTGCAGCGCTGTTGGCCAAATATTAATCTAGCCTTGGGGGGGAGCACTATTTTGAGTTCTTTTAATATTGCTATGAGACTAAGATTCTCAAGAGCAGAGGCAGGGAGGCCTATTTGGCCTGCACATAACTTCCAAGCCTTGTCTGCTACAGGTAGCAGTTAATTGTTAAGTCTCTGACCTCTTAAGAATGTATCTTCTTGCAGGCTCAGTTGCTGCTAATGTATATCTGAGGCAGACAGGGCGGCAGAGGCTCTCTGTGCCTCCAATGACTATGAGCACTCTGTATATGCTCTTGAACTATGCTTTTCTGAACAAGTTTATTTTCGTTAAGTTTGTTTTGCCCTGATAGTGGCGACTGCCATTTTAGAGACGAGCCATTGTGGCTTAGTGGCTAAAGTGTAGGACTAGGACCTGGGAGACAGGGTTCATATCCCCCTCTTAGCCATTGTTATCACAAAACAAAACAAACTGCTCCTTTTGGGCTATTCTGTAGTTCGGCCCATTTGTGGTAAAGGAACTTTGGGTTTCTTGAAGGGGTGCTTCCCTCTAAAAGGGCAAGCAGGGGTACCTGGACAGGCTGTGGGCTACCTCAACTCTGCTATTTCACTGGAGACATTTATACCTGGCCTAGCAGGTGATCCTAGGGCTTTGCCCTAGAATTCGATGGCCTGGAAGCGTTTCCGGCCTGAATAGTGTCCCCATGTGGTCCATGAAGCATTGGTTTCACCGGTTCCTTACATGGTTTAGTTTTTGCAGACTATGACAGGGTTTTGCAGATGCCTCCAGAGCTTGCCTCTCCTGCAGGGGATGACTTGCGGACGCTCCAGGTGCCTTCTTCCATAAGGAAGCATCTTTGGAGGCTGCAATCCAGGAGGAGGGCAAAGAGGAGCAGGGATGATAATTCAGACATCACCTTGGACCTCTACAGGGGTCAGGGTGCGGCTGTCCTGCGTCTTTAGGGATCATCCTGGATAGCTCAGCTGGTCAGTGCATAGTGCCGGTAATGCCTAGGTTGCAGGATTGGTCCCTATATGGGACAGCTCCATGCTCCCCCATTGTTCTACCTGGACACTTAGGCCCAGTGTCGAGGGACTTTTGGTGGTTCCCTCACTGCGAGGGATTTGACAGGTGCCACGTTTGCAATATGCAAGCGGGAGAAAGCACCTTTGTGTGCCCGCATTGCAGTTTGCTCTGTGCATTGCAGGGCACAGCGCTGCACGGGCTGCATTTGCATTGTATTGCGTGAGAGATTTGCATTTGCATTGCACAGAGGTGTGCATTGCACGGAGGGTGTGTGTGTATTGCACAGAGTGTGTTGTTGCATTGCACCAAGTGTGTGAGCATTGCACGGAGTGTGTAGTTGCATTGAACGGAGGGTGTGTGTAGCGCACAGAGTGTGTAGTTGCATTGCACGGAGCATGTTGTTGCATTGCACGGAGTGTGTAGTGGCTTTGCATGGAGTGTGTGTGCATTGCACGGAGGGTGTAGTTGCATTGCACAGAGTGTGTTTTTTGCATGGCACAGAGTGTGTAGTTGCATTGCACGGAGTGTGTAGTTGCATTGCATGGAGTGTAGCTGCATTGCATGGAGGGTAGTTCCATTGCTCGAAGTGTGTTTTTGCATTGCACTGAGTGCGTTTTTGAATTGCACGGAGTGTGTAGTTGCATTGAACGGAGTGTGTAGTTGCATTGCACGGAGTGTGTAGTTGCATTGAATGGAGTGTAGTTGCATTGCACGGAGTGTGTAGTTGCATTGCATGGAGTAGCTGCATTGCATGGAGAGTAGTTGCATTGCTTGAAGTGCGTTTTTGCATTGCACGGAGTGCGTTTTTGCATTGCACGGAATGTGTAGTTGTGTTGCACGGAGTGTAGTTGCATTGCATGGAGTGTGTGTGTGCTGCACGGAGTGTTTTTTTTTTTTTTTTTTGCATTACACAGAGTGTGTGTCTGAAAAGGAAGCTGGCTCGGCGGCAGCTTTGTCAGGACTTCTTTAGGGGTTCTGGCCAGCGTCGGCCCTGTAAATTTACATATCATGATGGCAGCACAAGATGCCCCCTGCCCAAGAGGGGGCTGGAAGCTGGCAAGCAATAGCTCAATACCTTTTGCCCATATTCCCATTTTATTTTGGGATCCAGTGGATATCGTTGCTAAAACAAACCACTTGCCTATGGAGAAGCTGTCTGCCTTGAAGGAAGTTATTTTGTAATACTTCCTCTGTGGCAAGTGATGCTTCATCAGATCCGATCTTGCTGGATCACTTAATTAATCTTGCATGCAGAGTGGTTGCCCCAGGCCGCCCCTTCCCTTCCCACTAGGCCAGGCTGCCTGCGGCCTGAGGTCCCCTTACCTTTCTCATGCAATGGTTGCAATTCCTAAATGTTGAAGTCCCCTTGCCTTTCTCATGCAATGGGATCTCATGCAATGGTTGCAATTCCTAACTGTATGCAATAGTAGTTGGCCATGGCAGGATACCTGGAACTTGCACAGGGATTTTCAGGTTCATGCTGATGCTGCTGGATCTTTGCCCTTTGGATATTTATTATTATTATTATTATTATTATTATTATTATTATTTTCTTTCTTTCTTTCTTTCTTTCTTTCTTTCTTTCTTTCTTTCTTTCAGGAGCTGCTGGTGTGCAAAGCCATGGCCTCAAGCCCGGTGTGGTGAGGCAATCATGTGACCTAACTTTCCTTGAGTTTTCCCCATTGTAGTAACAGTTCACATGTGGCCCGAGGAGTTCAGTGAACATCGGATCTGCTTTTGGTCTGATAACCAGGCAGTGGTGAGCGTCTTGGCAAAACGGTCCTCACGCTCTAGCTGAGTCTTCGCCCCTCCACTTACGCTTTTGAGCTGCGCCGCTTAAGGTTTAATATTGTGCTTTCTGCTCCCGATTACGGGATCCTCTAATGATGTCACTGACACTCTATCCCATTTTCAGATGGAGCGCTTCAGATCCTGGGCTCCAGACACTCAGCTACTGCCAGACTTTTCCAGACCACCTGTGGCATTTTGACAACAATTAGTAATTACAGAGAGCAGCAGCTTCCATTTCCCCTTCTGCTTTTAGCTCTTATGGGAAGGCCTGGATGGATTTCTTAGCCTTAAGCTGGCAGTCCTTGGCCATTCAGATGAACTGGCCCCCATCCTCTGAGCAGATCCTGCAGTATTTGCTCCACCTGCTGCAGGTTGGGCGTGCTGTTATAACTATCAGAATTCTGTCCACTGCAATGTCTGTTATACTGAAGCTTTAATTTTCAGAGACCCTTGTAAAGTTTGTTGTGTGCAGGGCCTTGGAAGGTTGGAATAGGCTCCAACCTCATAGGACAGTGGGCAGAAAGTCGGTCAATTTTACCTATGCAGTATCTGCAACAAGTTAAAACTTATCTGCTGGTAAAAGATCAAGGCGAGTCTCCTTTCAGTATTCCATTGCATTTTGGTGCACTGAGGGTTGGGGAAATGGTTGTTGGAGCTAGCACGGGGCTGAGAGTCTGGAGGCTTATTGCTTCAGGACTTTTCCTTATCTGCTTTGGAGCTTGTCATTAGAGTTGGGAACTCTAAAACAGACTTAGTGGGCAGGAGTGCCACAATCTGGCTTCCTGTCACAGGTAAGAAGGGCCCTTGCCCAGTTATGGATACCAGAAATATTTGGCTTTTCATTCCCCTGGGGGCTGGCCCGCTCCTAGTGCGTAAAAATGGGTTCCTGTTAGACAGGCATCAATGTGCTTACGTCGTGCACCAGTTATTACGGCCTGCAGCTTGCCTACCGCTGAACACGCCTCATTCCTTCCAAATAGGGCTGCTGCAAAGGCTGCACACTGGGGGCCTGTCAGTAGACAGGATTGTGAAGTCATTGAATGTCTGATGCTGAGAAGGGTTATATCAGGAAGCGTCACAATGATGTCTGTGCTGATGCTTGTCTGTTATTTCCTTTTTTCATAGGAGCAGCTGTGCACATTTGGGCCACAGCTTTGTACGCTGGGCTGGCAAGCGCGCTGACGAGTCTGGACTGGGGCGCCATCGCAGTCTTCCTGCCCATGTGAACATATACTGGATGTCCAGATGGGGAATGCTTTGGGAGGAGATCCTTCCTTTGGCGGTCGAGTGTGACCTGTGCTGGTCCTCCCGCAGTGCTGGTGTAACAGCTGGACAAGGATGATTTGCCGTCTTCCTCCAGCATAAGTTTGCATTCCTGCATGCAAGAGGGCTTGGTTCGAGTTGATGGCAGCTCTCCCTGGACTCAAAATAATTTAAGGCATTGGTTCAAGGTGATCTGGAGGGGGGGTTGGAGCACCTGTCCCCTCCAATCGCTAGATGCGGTTGCTTTGGAATGCATTGCTCCCCCACAATGTTTGCTTGTACTGATGATATGGTGGGGCCCAGTCATCAGTGCTGCCCTGCTGAGGTCAGGTGCAGCTAGACGGGAACCAATGCCTAGACAAACTACCACCGAAGAGGCCGGAAAGCATGTTAATTCTTGCCACTCATGCAACGGCGCGTTCTCCTGGCAGGCCCTCCTGCGGCAATAGTGGTGCAGCTTGGGGAAAATGATTTGGTTTCCTCCTCATGTTATGGGTTACGTGCTGCCATCATTCAGGATCTAAAGGACTTGGCGGCCTTGGTGCCTGATTCCAGGCTTTTTTGGTCACAATTACTCCAACGCCGTAATTGGCGGGGTAGTCCCTGCCCAGTTGCCACCGAACGTGCAAGGAAGCGGATTAATTCTGCGGTGGGAAAGTTGGTGGTAGGACTGGGTGGGTTTGTGATTCCTCACCAGCGTATTACCTTCAAGGCCCTAGAGTTCTACAGGGCAGATGGGGTTCATCTTTCCCCTGCTAGGAATGATGTTTGGCTCGATTCGGTGGTGGCTGAGTTGAGGGTGAGGTTGAATTTGTGAGTGGTTGGCGGCGAGCGCAAGGGCTCTGGTGGCGGTTAGGCATTGGTTAAATTGGTTGGTGGAGGGGTGTGGATTGGCTGTGCCTACCCCTCCAATGCTGCTGCTGCTGGGAATTCCGTTAAAGGAATTCTGGGGCTTACCATCCCCTCGTCCAAACCCTTGGAGCAGGGTGTGGGCCGTGTAAGTTCCCAAGGAGCAAGCAGGGAGTAGCTGAGGGTCTGTTTCGCAGCCCCAGTTGTCCCTGGGGCTTGTTCGTCCACACGCTGACTCACGGGAGTCAGCGCTGTCCCCCAAGGCGGGGGGGGGGGGACAGCTAGTCATAACCAGTGCCTAAGCAACCACTCACAATCTTGTATGATAATAAAGTTGTGGCCAAAAACCTTAAACAAAAATTAAGTGTGATGTGTGAGTTATTGGGGAAGGGGTGTACTGGGGACCTCAGCACGCAATGGAATTTGCTGCCAAGGAGTGTGGTGGAGTCTCCTTCTTTGAAGGTCTTTAAGCAGAGGCTTGACAACCATATGTCAGGAGTGCTCTGATGGTGCTTTCTGCTTGGCAGGGGGTTGGACTCGATGGCCCTTGTGGTCTCTTCCAACTCTATGACTCTGATTCTATGATTATATTCTATGATTCTATGTTGCACAAAATGGTTTTGTTTTACTAGATACATTTCAGACAAAAATCATGAATGGAACCTCCCCTGCAAATATAATAATAACAACAACACACACAGGAATTAGGCTGTTCTGTGTGCTGTCACTATTTCCACTTAAATGTTCAGGAACAGAAAGGTACTCAGGGCACGGGCACACACACACACAAAAAAAAAACACACGGAACGGGTGAGTTTTAATGTTGTACAACAGAGGACACCAGTGCAACAGTTGCTCTAGTGGACACTTTTTCTACAACAAATTGCACAATCTATTGTGCAATAATGTAATGCATTCTCTGGAATGACAATGTTCTGCAAAGCATTTCACCAGTGGAACAAGCAGTGCTTTTTCCTAGAAAAATCGTGCTGTTACTTACCATGAAGCTGTTACAATATGTGCCACACTTTTCATACAGTCATACCTCGTGTTGCGTTAGGTTCCTGTTGCGTCTTTTTGGATTGCGAACGTGGCAAACCCAGAAGAGTATACTTTCAGGTTTTGCCACGTGCTCATGTGCAGAAACGCTCTGCGTTCTTCGCACATGCACAGAAGCACTCTATCGTGCTCCGTGCTTGCGCAGAAGCACCGCTCTAGTTGCTGAGTTTTCAGGGTGCGAATGGATCATGTCCACAACTAGAGGTACCACTGTATATTCTCCAGTGTCAGTGCCCTGCAGCTGTTCATTGCTCCTCACTACTATATATGCAGTTATAATGGGGGGGGGGGCGCTAAAGAAACTAAATTTGTAGCAAACTCTTCAAGTGGGTGTTTTCCTCCCCTTTATGGGTCACTAAGCGTCTGACACAACTAAACGACTAAACAACAACAACAGCAAAGCACATTATACTCTCACTAAATGGAAAGTGTGTGTATGTGTGCCTGGAGGGAGAAGAAAGTATGATAACTTTCAGTGTCTTACATGTGCATATTTGCAGGTTTTACATGTACTGGAGCCACATGTTTGTGGGGTGGTGTTGCCAATAAGGCAGAAAGGTCAAGATGTCACACTTGTCCATGTTCAAAGAAGGAAGTTGCACATCTCTCCTGATGATATGTTAATCTATCTGATTTCTAAATTGCATCACCACCACCACAAGGGAACCAGAAAGATATACAGTTTTGATAACGGTCACACAAGAAGAGGGATGCTGAGTCTGCAATGTTGACATATACTCAGAATCCTGTAGTGATTTCATGCTCTTTATTGTAGCTTGTAAAACAGTGATTGAATTGCCCCCCGAACCGCAGTCTTTTATATACAGTGGTACCTCGGATTACATACGCTTCAGATTACATACGCTTCAGGTTACACACTTTGCTAACCCAGATATAGTGCTTCAGGTTAAGAACTTTGCTTCAGGATAAGAACATAAATCGGGCTCTGGTGGCACGGTGGCAGCAGGAGGCCCCATTAGCTAAAGTGGTGCTTCAGGTTAAGAGCAGTTTCAGTTTAAGAACAGACCTCCGGAACGAATTAAGTACTTAACCCGAGGTACCACTGTACATTATTTACACAATGAATCCCATCTGATTGGCTGATTCTGCTTCACTCCTGGAGCCTGATTGGTCTTTTCCTGCAGGCCAATCAGCTGTTGCATTCTAGGACCCTACTTGCCCATTGTTCTAGGATCCAAGCTTAGTACATAACAAATGTCCTTCACCCCATTCACCCTGACAGCAGAGAAGGAATCACCATTCACTCCTGTTTCCTCTGTTCCCTCCGCCCGCCCCCTTTGTTGAAAGATGCTAAGCTACTTCCAGTATGTTGGTTGGGTACAAGTACAGCACTTCTCGATTTTAACCTTGGCATGCATGAGTGCGTGTGGGTTCAATTAATGTCTGATGAGCCCTCTTACATTCTCCTCCCCAGCCTTCCACTATCCATTGTGGATGCTTCAGCTGGAGTTGGAGTGGCTGGCCTGAAAGCAGCTAACCCTTTTAAAAGGGGAGGGGAGTCTGCCTCCCTCCTGATAGATAGCACACTCTCTTCTCTCTATCTGCCTGTTCCGCCTCCCACTTCATTATTCCGATTTCCTCCTCTTTTTGTAAAAGCAGCTTAGGCTTTCCAGAATGAAGATGCCTATTTTTTGTCCCCACCCTACAGCTTGCTGTGAACCCAGGAGAGAGACGAGAAGAGGGGGAGAGGTGGGGGAGATTTGCTGACTGACTATAGCCCTTCTGAGTTAGTAATAGACCCATATGGAGTTACCCCACCCAGCCCCTCTTATTTACCTTTAAAATGCACTGAGAGAGTGAGAGGGGGGTGGGATGAGAGGAAGCACCACCCCATGTCCTCTGCAAGGATCAAAGGGAATTAACAACAAAACGAAACAAAAATGCTGGCACATACAAAGTCTGTGACTTCAAATGACATTCAAAAAGAAATGCAATTACCTGCTGTAATTAGCAGTGTGTCGTTCTTTCATTAAAAAAAAAAGACAAACACCCCCCCAAAGGAGGGTGGGGAAACGAGGAGAGAAAAGATGTAGGTGCCTATTCCTCTGTTCCATAGTGCAGCCAGAGTAAAATGGGAGACACAGCCTGGCACTGAATGTCCAGGGTATTATTTTCTTCTCCCTCCAACCAGGCCCTTCATTCTCCTATGCACCAAAACCAGCCATCACTGGGTCCTACCTACCCCTGGAGCCAGCACAGGGACCCTGCTCATTCCTGCAGTGTCCCCTCCTGCTCTGGTCTCCTTGCCATCCACCTGGTCTGAGGAGGGAATCGGCCTTTGTCAATCGAGGGAGAGAGACAGAAAGAACTTGCTCACTCTGGCTTCTGCTGCAACAGGATGAGGTGCCATGGCATGCTTATTTCCATTGCTAAATTGCATGGGGGGGGCACTGGCAGAGGAAGGGAGGGGCGGCAGGAGCGCACAGCCCCTGGCACCATAGGGAGGGGGTACCATCGCAATCGCCCCCGGACACATGCTATGCACCCTCCCCACCGCACGGGTGCCACACCCCCGTAGGTGGCGTGCCACACCCCTGGGATGCGTGCCAGCCATGCCCCCGCCTGCTCTCCACCCCCGGTACCGGAGCATGCAGCTTCGCTAATGGGGGGAGTTGCCAGTACTGCGTAGTGTTGAGTTCCACCGGGGAAAAAGCACTGGGGACAAGTCTATCACTAAGTAACTTTAACTCAGATCTGGAGCTCTGATACAACTTTCATATTTTCTTTTTTAAAAAAATGAAAATACAATAACTGTAGCTTGCAAGAGTGGAATAATACCCCATTTTCCCACATAGCACTTCAAGTAATATGATCAATATATTTGTCTGCTTTCCTTTGGGTGGCTGAAGCTACACTGCATTGTCACTTACATTGCTCGATGCATGTTGAAATTAATAAGGAGAAGGGCGAGCAATCCAGAGAACATCATTTCCACAAAAGGCATTTCTTCTTCCAGTACCGAGCGCCACTTTGAAAGGAGAAACATGAAAATGGTCTGCAGTGTCTGAAGTTAAAAGGCAGTAACAGCTGCTAATAAAATATTAGGCCTGAACATTCTGAAAGAAGTAGAAGTAGAAACAAATTTCAAAGGCAGGCTGTTTCTGGAGCTCTTCTTAGTATTTTACATCAAAATGTGCATTCAGTTATTAAGGCCAAGTCAAGTAGAAAGCATCTTAGATCCGCTTGTTCATTAAGGCTACAAAGTCCAGTTTTTCTGAGCTTCAAAGTCCAGGGAAATTCCCTCCAGAGCACTGGATGATATAAAGTTTGTGTGTCCCCCCCCCCCCCATTTCACCTTCTGTCATTATCAACCACTTTCGATTCCCACAATGAGGCCATGGAAGTATCAAAAACGTAACTAGATTTAAAAGGGCAATTCTGGGAAATACTGGTGAGCCCATTGTGTCATCTCTGCTCTTTGCAAGCAATTAATTTGATCTGTGTGATACAATTAATCTGTATCTCTGATACAAACCGAACTTGATCTCCACCTTTTAGACTAATGTGCAGGTGGGAACTTAGCTATCTGATAGGAGTTTGCACACCCTG
Organism: Podarcis gaigeae; assembly: GCF_964106915.1. Classification (NCBI taxonomy): domain Eukaryota; kingdom Metazoa; phylum Chordata; class Lepidosauria; order Squamata; family Lacertidae; genus Podarcis; species Podarcis gaigeae. The sequence continues at coordinate 6,178,464 of NC_139692.1, forward strand.
AGTGTTAAAATGCAGTCCGTTCTCAGTTTTTTAAAAAAACTAAAAGATTTTTAGAATGTGTACTTTGAGAGAAAAACAGTTTGAAATAGATGGAATTTTTTTGGACAGGTTTTTTTTTAATGCAAGAATTGGACAGGATGGACTTATGGGCGTCCACATGTGAAACTGTCATGGAATGGAAATAGATTGGTTCACCCAGCCCTATATTTAATTCTGAAACTTGCCATTTCAGGGGTGAGTCCTATGTAAGTATGGGCATTCTGAATTTTAATTGCTATCAGTATCAGCGGGTGATCAACTATACTGACAGTTGAAAATATCTAACATCTTCTGTTTAGAATTCTCACATCATGGACTTCGGATCCTAGTTGGATTGAAATATTATCTACCCAAAGATGGGAAATTGTAACTCTTGATAGTAAATTGTATCCCCACTCAGGTGTTCAGCTGAATGTGTGAAGGCACAAACTGTGTAAAGCAGCAGAACTGGGGGAACCTGTGGCCCTCCAATGTTAATGGACTCCGGTTCCCATCATCCTTGACAATTGGCCATGCTGGCTGTGGCTGTTGGGAGTTGGAGTTCAGCCACATCTGAAGGGTCACAGGTCTCCCATCAATGCTGAAGAGACCTTGAGACCATTCACATGTGGCCCACTCCCAGTGTCCTCCTGAGTTCCATACCCACTCCCTCACTCATAAAACAAAGGGAGAGCCCTGCTGGATCAGTCCAACATCCTGTTCTGACAGCGGCCAACAGGATGCTCATGGGAAGCCTAGAAGCAGGACCTGAGCACAACATCATTCTCCCCTCCTTTGGTTTCCAGCAACTAGAATTCAGAAGCATACTGTCTCTAACATGGGAGTTAGAACATAGCCATCAGAATAGTAACCACTGATAGCCTTTTCTCCATAAAGTTGTCTAATCCTTCTGATCTTTATACATTCAGCACCAAAGTCTGAAAGGAGATGCTAAGGATGCTTAGCTGAAAGTGCTTAGAAACCTCCCTGTGATCAAAAACCATAATCAGAATAGCCACCATCAGAGTCTTCCTTTAAACACTTACTATAAATATGCAGCTGTCAAGAGTGAAAGCTGTGGGTTTGTGGGAATGGGGTGTGTGTACTTTACATTTGACAATATGTACATTTATTACCCATAGGGACGCGGGTGGCGCTGTGGGTAAAACCTCAGCGCCTAGGACTTGCCGATCATCAGGTCGGCGGTTCGAATCCCCAGGGCAGGGTGCGCTCCCGCTGCTCGGTCCCAGCGCCTGCCAACCTAGCAGTTCGAAAGCACCCCCGGGTGCAAGTAGATAAATAGGGGCCGCTTACTAGCGGGAAGGTAAACGGCGTTTCCATGTGCTGTGCTGGCTCACCAGATGCAGCTTGTCATGCTGGCCACGTGACCCAGAAGTGTCTTCGGACAGCGCTGGCCCCCGGCCTCTTAAGCGAGATGGGTGCGCAACCTCAGAGTCGGACACGACTGGCCCGTACGGGCAGGGGTACCTTTACCTTTACACTTATTACCCATAGAACAGTAACTTATGAAATGGTCAATTCAGAGCCTTAGACATTAGAGCCAGAATATTTTCATTCAGATAAAAATAAAACAACAAAGAAAAAAATCTATAAGCACGTTTGGATTGTTAACACTAATATATTGTTAGCATCTGTTTGTCTTGAGAAACAATAGAGTATGGAGAATCGCAGCCATACTGTGGATGCAGAGACTGGTAACTCATAACTGTTGCCTTTGTATGGTAGGCTAGCTTCTACACACATTCACAAGCCGCTCTCTAGCCTTCATCCTGGGAAGCAAGAGGCATTACAGGAGTTCAAGACATTCCAGCCAGGCAAAAACACTCAAGGAGGATTCAAAACAATGCCAATAGGGGATGTGAGCTGTGGAGATTGCGGAGGGGGGGAGGGCGGTGCCCTCGGGAGAGTCCTGGGGTGTAGATAGAGAGAACTGGAGGGCCACATTTGGCCCCTGAGCCTGAGATTCCCCATGCCATATAAATATCAAGGTGGGGTGCAATAAATAAAAACACACGTTTTATGTTGCAGTAAATGGATGATGATCAATAGATGTATCAACAGTCCCTCGGTGTTTAAATTACAAAGTACTTTATTGCTGCAAACATCCTGATCTCATGCAATTCTGTATCAGGGCATGCAAATCCTTTCAACTTCATTTCCCATTTATACTTACATGACCAAGTGAAACATAAGGCAGAATGAAGAAAGATTTTTGTTTCAAAGCACAGATGGGAGTCAGGTGCACAATTCTCATCAATTTTCAGTCAAACGTTTCTCTCGGAGTGCTTCTTGAAAATGCGTAGGTTCTTTTTAAAAAAATGTTAACAAACCTTGAGCGCTGATGGACATTTCACTACATAGAGGAAGGAACTGTGGAATATCTGTGAGCTGTGGAACGTATGTGAAATATGATAATGTAAAACAGTAGGTTTGGCAAATTTTCTCAAAATATTACTGGTATTGAGGCAATGTTGGTCATTTCCCCCTCTCCCAGGGGACATAATATTTCTCCCCACCGCAAAACAATCCCCCCTCTAGCACTTTCACTTTAAAAATGGAAAAAGGTGAATCCAATACAGTCCTGTCTTCTTCTGCATCAGGGAATCCCCATTACACACACACAATTTTGTATGATTTCAAATAACAGTATATAAAAATATTTTTGTTCAGAGTCTTATGTTATTTCTGAGCCCTTCCATATGAATATGTGGCCTGACTACATTCCAATTAGTTCTATAAGCTCTGCATGCAATGCATACTCTTTCCTTTAGTGCAATAATTTTATTGCACTACATTATCGTGTTAAAAATAAATACAATGGCTCCCAGCACTCAGGCTGAGCTGTTTTTGTGCTTTTGCCTCTGCCTGTCCATGCTTTTCACTGTTTAAAATGTTGCTGATATAATTTGAAATATAGTGTGCCATTTTCTGGACCAAATCTTGCTCACCAGGCAGATTCCAACCTGACAATATGCTAGCATGTTTTATTGACTGAGACTGATTTTAAATTAAATAGCATAATACTCTACATTAAACATTTGAAAGAAAACACTGTCAATAAAAATGGAAAAAAGTCAAATTCAAACAATCACCCCCTCTACAGCATTTCTCCCTCTGCCTACAGTAAATCATTTCTTGTCAGTAGTCTTAAGCCATAAAACTGCAAATAAGGCATTCTGTGCCTAAAATTGATTTCTATCGAGAACTATACCTCCGTGCAACTTAATTTGTAACTGACACGAATTGCCAACAACAGACTTCGCATAGATGACAGTAAGTAATTTCACTGCATATTGGTAGTCTTGCATCTTCAATCTAAATGGGGCCTTTTCCCAAACCATTTCCAGTGTGTGGCACCTCAAATAGAAAGCTATTTGGATGAAATTGAAGTAGAAGCTAAATAGCTGTTGCAGGAGTACATAGCAGCAAGAGTTCAGCTCTTATAAAGTTTAAATTCCCCCCTTCTCCCCATTTCTTTTAACATTGATTACAGCAGTGGATGATTTGGACATTTAGAAAGTAAGTTCTGCTTGCCTCATCTCAAAAAGGGATATTATAGAATTGTAAATGGTTCAGAAAAGGGCAACCACTGTGACATGGGGTGGGGTGGGGGGGTGGAGCAAATCCCTTGTGAGGAAAGGCTGCAACATTTACGGTAATTTAGAGAAGAGGTGAGTAAGAGGACACAAGATAGAGGTGTATAACTCTCTCACAACTCTAGAACTCAGGGAACATCCAAGGAAGCTGAGTGCTGGAAGATTCAGGACAGACAAATTAGATTCTGGTGAAGAACAACTGGACCTGCAACATAAATGCTGCAGTGCAGATTATTTCTGCTCAGGGTGCCAGCCCTGTCCTCCTCCCCAATATACCATTCCATTTTCACTTCCTCCGTATTTTCTGCTCCTCTTCTTCCTAGCTAAATTCTGTGAACATTGAATATTGAACATGCTCATTTGTTATTGGCCTGCTTTTGGAGTCCTCTTCAGGTTTTGCTCCTCCTCCCTCCTCCTGCTTCTGTAAAACTGGATGGCCAACTGGATGCCAGTGGGACTCGTCCAATCATTATCTCAATGCAACAGAACTCTCCCCTCCTAGCAGTTATGCATTGGAATATGTGTGGTGTGTTCGAGGGCAGGTTGTGGCCATCACCTACCCCTCCCCTTTTGGGTATTCCGTTAAAGGGATCTGGCAGTCATGGATCCTGTCCGATGCCCTGCTGGTGTCTAGGGCCATGGCATGACCCCTGGTGATGTCAGGGGAAGCTTCCAGTTGTATTTGCATCAACAAGCTCCTCCCACTGGTTGTTAACCCACTAATGACCCCCGCAGAGTGGAGATCATTTGATCCAATGCCTAAGCCAATACCAATACCACTCACATGCTGTAACCAATAAGGTTGTGGCCTTATTTAGCCCATTAACCTAAAATACATATGTCCTTGTGTCTTATTTATCTCTAAGTGGGTGGCGGGTCCTCGACTCACAACAGAACTCTCCCCTCCTACAGTTGCCCATCAACTGGAATTCAGAAGTGTTCTGCATCTGACAGTGGAGATAGAACATAGACATCAGAGTTAGAAGCCAATGATGGCTGTATCCTCCATGAATTTGGGCAATCCTCTTTTAGAGCCATCCAAGTTGGTGTCCATCACTGCCTTCTGTGGAAGCAAATTTCACAGATTAAATGTGTGCTACATGACGTACTTCCTTTTCTTGCTTCCTTATGACAGATTCAGTGATACATGAAAGTAAACATATTGTGCTTGTGCAGTACATAAAAAAGGGGGGGGGGTGTCAGCAAATGGCTTATTATTTCAATGTGAGTGACTGAGACATAAGAGAAGAGACCTATTAGAAAGTGATTTTATAATGCAGGTTGCCAGGTTACAGAGGAACTTCTCAGTGTGAAAGTGTACACTTGTTGACACTTCACCCTAAAGTAGATGGCATTGGGAAAACTGGGGCTCCTCAAATGGACAGGAGCCTTTGGGGAGAAGAAAAAACAGCAGGCAGGAGAGGAAGAATACTCATTCCTCTAGTGGCCACTTCTACTCTGCAAGTCTCTTTCCAGGCTACAAGGAATATAGCCTTAGGTCTGGAGGTTCCAATATGGTACTAGTGGAATGATGTCTCA